>NC_087552.1:66753008-67041499 GCF_036250125.1 Pseudopipra pipra | reverse complement strand
TCAAGAGCCTCAGCCTTCTCTTTGTGCATGATAGCCACGTCTGCCAGTTCCTTCTGGAGAGGGCCCACCTTATCCCTAGTCTGTCTTTAGCAAGACAGCTGTAGAAGCCCTTCCTGTTCTCCTTAAGAGACAGACTCAAGCCGAGGCGGGCCTTGGCTTTCCCACCCTTGTCCCCAGCTTCCCTACCCTTGTCCCCATCCTCCCAGGCCACCTGTCCTTTCCATTCCCTGAAGTAGGAGAATAAGTCCCCTTAAGTTCTGTAGGTTTAAGTAGGGGTAGGGAAGAATTAGTCGAGTTAAGTTCCATAGGATAAAGTAGGGATAGGTGTTAGCAGTGCTCTCCACTTGACTTTCAAAGTACAAGGTAAAGGCCGTCTCATGCTTTCTCTTCCCGTTTCCTGACCAAAATTACAAACGGTGCTTTAGCATGGGCGGTGACCTAGGAGAGCCTAGTGTTTCAGGTAGACTTGTGAGAGTTTCAAATAAAGATTGGTTTTGCAAGAAAAGTGTCAGGAAGCTTGTGTTTTGAAAGAGAAAAATATTTAGCGGTTGGGCTCGGACTTGTTCCTTAGGCAGCTGAGCTGTGTCCGTTGGCAAGTGCGTGTGCAATAGAGCTGTCCTGGAGGCCGAAGGCAGCACAGGGACGTCTGTAAGCACAGCTGGGTAACAGCCACCGAGTGGGTCTTTCCTTCTTGGAAGTAGAAGTTTGTTTTTCAGGCTCTCCTGATGTTCGTGTGTTGCTGCCCTCCATTTTATATGGAGGAGTTCTTGGAAGACGTGCCTTCTGGGGCTGGGCCGCTGCTAAATTACAACAGGATATCTAGAAGCCTTTGTTGAAATAAAACTACTGGTTTGACCAATATGCAGAGCTGGTTCTTTTCGTCACACCGTAGTCCTGCATTTGGGAGGAAAAAAGCGTCCTGCAGAGCCAAGCCTTTTAGTTGCTGGGGCCAGCGTGTGTTGGGTGGGGCGAAGGAGAAGGGCGCTGCCTGGGGCGGAGGGAGGGATGCGTGGACGGGAGGGGGAAGTCCTGCTGCGGGCTGGGGCAGTGTGGCCATGCAGGGCTGGGCCTGTGAGTGGGGGGATCCCGGCCGGCGGTGCCGGAGAGGGCTGACGGGAAGGGGCGGCAGGCTGTTGGGCCATCTGCCTGCTTTGAAGCTGCTGGGCAAGCCCCCGTTGCCTGTTGCGTGCAGACGTCGTTGTCAGATGGGAGGCAGCGTGCTGGAGAGAGGGCGAGGAGGAACGCAGAGGAGAGGGCCGGGCGCCTGCTGCTTTGAAAGTCAGGAGAAAGCTCATTGGAGTTCTTCTCCCAACCAACTAAAGAGATGCCCTTTCCCTGAAGTTCTTGCCTCTCCTTTTGGCTTTTCTTCTCTTCTCTTCTTTCTTACCTTTTGCCCTTTCTTACTCTTTTCTAAGTCACACACATATGGAGTAGGTCCCTTTCAAAACACTGACGAGTAATTTGCTGTTTCATGAGACTTTTTGGTTTTATCCTAAAACAAGCTCATGACTGTTTTGCTTTCTACCATACCCTCTTTGCCCTAGTAGAGCACGTTCTGTGAGGATGGACCTTTCTTCTCTACAAAGCAACAGGAAAGTGACAACCAGCATCATGCAATACCATAAGCTGCTGTGCAAGAGCAGTCAGCTGTTTGACCCAAAAGGCTGTTGTTATGGCTGACAGCTCCTAACTTGCTGCTTCGGGGATGGCCTTGATCTGCTTCTGGTGGCATCCCACATCCCTCAGATCCCCTCTCTAGTCTGCAGTCAGATTTGCTGCTTTGGTTGGGTGAAGCAATTGCAGCAAGCTGTTTGTCACATGGGCTCCGATTCTGGTCACTGGAGAGACACGTGTCCTTGCACTGGGTCTGATCCACACTTGCTGGCCGCCAGTGCTCATTTCTTAAGGTCTGCTAAAAGCTGTTTTCTTCTCTGTGTCAAGAGCGGGTAATTGAGCCCTTGGGCTTGTGAGGATGGGTTTAACCTGCCCCTGGTTTAGGTCTTTTTCATCTCCCTCTTGCCTACCGGCGAGAAAGCCAGCTTGGTTTGCATTTCACCTGAAGACCAAATTCATGGTGCAGTTTCCACAGTTGACTTAAGGGCCTGCAAAGCCTGAGCTGCTTTGGAGCTGCTTCATATTCTTTCTGAAATCCAAAGTCCTCTTCCAGTTTCTCTTGGAGGGTTCTGGCAAGGGAAGAGGAATAGGAATATCTGCCAGGGGGCTTCCCAGAGGACAAGATTGCCATCTCCGTCAAGGAGAGTTGCGGGTGCTGTGTGCAAACGCAGTCCAAGCGTCTGACGTGTCCCTTCAGAGCGGGGTCCCACGCGTGCCAGTGGTGGAGAATAAATACAGAGGTGTTGTGATGTGTTCTCTTGGCTTTGTTAGCAATGAGATGGACGTCTCTAAGACCATTTCAAAACTACTTGCATTAATTGTCTCATCTTTCATTCAGTAAAGCCATTGATTGCACAAACAAGGTAAAACTGAATATCTTTCTTCCCCCTAGTAACTTTGCTACTCATGGATTGTAGATTCAGTCTGTGTGGTTTTATTTTCCATATCAGATGTTTCCTTAAGGTTGTAGGTAAGCAATTATGAATGAATGGGTAAATGGATAACTTCTGGTTTTTATTGTATTGCAGGAACAAGACATTAGTATTAAATGCCTTACACGGAAAAATCACAGTTTATGATATTGATTTAGTACAGAGGTCACAGAGGTTAAGGGATTGATGTCCTCCGAGATGTGTGTTGCCGGACATAGAGATTTCTGTGAACATTTTTTCCTGCACTCTGTAGGCCTTGCTTGCCATGGAAGTGGCAAGCGTGTATTGTTTATACTTATAGACTGTGTGAAAATATGTGATGCTTATACTTGTTAGCTGTGTGTCTAATTATAAGGTTTGAGAACATAATATGTTTATAGAAAGAAAACCTTGAGAAACTGAAGATAATGAAACACCTGCAAATTTAGTAAAACTCTAAAAGCAGATTAATTAGAAAGAGGTTTCTATGCCAAGGATGATTTCAGATCGCGTGGACAGAACATCAGGTCCAATGAACTGGGGACATGAGACGCGTGCACAGACTGAGCTATCCAATCATCTTATTATAAGCATGTGCCCTAAACAAACTAAACTGTATAAAAGTTAACTGATTTAAATAATAAATTGACATATTGCCGACCATAATGGCCTGTGAGCATTATGTTCATGCCTCCCCATCGATAAATGGTGCCCGTAATACAGGGACTTCCTCTTCGTCGAGTTCTGAGGGACGTAAGGCGAATAGAAGGACGTGGGAGAAGCAGCCGTTTACAGGTGGCGTGACCCCCGGCGCTACGAACAAAGCCATGCGCATGGTGAAAAAGAAATCTTGCCCTGATCAGGTGAGTCGGCTGAAGAAAGGAGAATCGGGGTCTGCAGAAAGAGGCAGTGTAAACGCTCCTTTATTTTATTCTCTCTGAGAGAGATTCTAATTATGATGAAAAAGCTCTTAAGGAGTTACTAATCCCCAGAGTTAAAGCTGCCTTTGAGGTATCCATTTGGGATGCTATTAAGGAACTGTTAGGGGAAAAAATCACAAAAAGACTTGACGAAGCAGCTCGTTATTTTACATTGTGGCAGCTGCTGACTGAAACAGAGCAATTTTAAGGACTGAGAGGCAAGATACAGCTTTAGCCTATGCTGCGTTAGCAAGCAGCGAAACTGAAAGCAAAGAAAGCGAGTCATTCTATCAACTTTTATTCATTATGTTAACGACCGTGCTGCCGGCGAGTTTCGAAGTGCAGGCTTCTGCCCGACCGTCAGCCAGCGGCCCCAACAGCAGTTCATCCTTAGCCCCGGAGAATTCCAAAGTGCAGGACATTAGGGAGGCTACTGCCAGCTGCGCCTTCCCTCACGGAGAGCTCTCCACCACCCCGCCCGCCGCCCCTTTTCCCGCCGCTGCTGCTAAAGTTGCTGCCGCTCCGCCGCCTAAAGCCGCGCCCGACGCCGCTCGCCCGTCTACAAACACGCTCGCCGCCGCCGCGACCACCGTCGCAACCTGATCGACATCATCACCGCGTGACGCCGACCCCGAGCCGCCGAGAACAACCATCGCCCCCCCCCCCGCTGACCCGGCAAGAGACAGTCTCGGTGAGAAGGAACGGGGAGGGGGGAAGGAACCACGAACCAGCCCGCTCCCGTGCAAGTCCTGTCTGTCGCTGCTGCCGTCAGCCCCCCCCTCCGTTCCCGATTCGACATCGAACTACGAGAACAGACAGAGAGACTCAAAGACCAGAGTGCAGCTGCAAGAAAAGTTTTGCAGACATCTGTGGCAGAACAGAAGTTAAAGCGAGAAAAGCCCTCTTGCCAGCTCCCTGTACCCCCATGCAGGCAGGTTCCCCCAAGCCCTTTTCTGTCGCTTCCACCACCTCCTCAAGCTCTATTTTAGGGAGGGGGGAGGAGGGTGGGACCGTGTTGGTAAGATCTGTAAGTCTGCTGTTTGAAAGATCAGGGGCTGGTGAAAGTGAAAAGTCTGGAGTAGAGATGGAAAGAGATTCTGTGAGATGCTATAATAAAAAGTTTAGTTGTTACTTCCTAACACATTCCCAGTTATAACAGATGCAGGAGACAATAGAAGTTATTAAGCATTAAATTAGAAGATGCTAAAAGAAGCTAAATCTATAATTATTCAGTATGGGTTAAGATGAAGTTATACTACATTTGCGTTACAGCATTTTAAGAATAAGTATTATCTTCAATAATAATGACCTTTTTTTTCTCTTAACTCTTCAAACTTTATCTGATATTCTAGTAGCAAGAATGCTTATATAAACTAGAAACACTGAAGTCTGTAAGAGTCTGTACTCTTCCTTGCACTGCAGTATTTTAGATTTTTTTAGTTTGTAATGATCTTTAACTATTTGAGAAAACTTTGAAGTTCTTAGACCCTTAGAAGAAATATTAGAGCTTAGTTTTTATGCTCCTTGTCAATTGGCTAGTTTCCATCTTTTACTACAGTACGACAGGAGCTAACAAAACCATTTGGGAAATTTATCGGTTGCATCATGTAATTAATACCCATCCTGACCCAGATGAGAATATGAAAGTAGAATTTTTGAACATGTTAACCTATAATTTTATCAGAATTGTTAGAAGATGTAGATAGTATTAGCATACTCTGTTATGAAATAGAACTGTTATAGATTTTTGTTATTAGCACAAAGGTATTAAGTAATTCTTAACACACTTTTGCAAAGCGAAAAGGGGGAAAGAAGGATATCAGTTCTCCTCTACTGACCTGCAAAAGTGTTTTATGTGTTGAAGTTTTTGCACACAGGTGTTTTCTGGTTATCTGCATGATGGATGAAGCCTTGGTAAGAAGCTGGTTCTTTAGAACAAGGTTGATGTTGCTTCTGCAGGTGACTGTGACACCAGAAGTTGTTGTAGCTAACAGTCTCTTCAATATTATTGAAGTACAATTTTTCAATACTTTTAAGGCACATAATTTTAGAAGTTAAGAGGTATATAAGTTATAGAGAGTAAGAATTTAAGTATAATGTATTGTATGACCTTTGGATTACTCACTAGGTATTGGTAAAAGAAAGTTTATCTATCTAGTTAATTTTATCTGTTTGATTGAGAAACTTTGACATTATAAGGTACTAGAGAATAATTATGGTTTTTTAGTTCATAAAACACAGTGACATGAAATTCAAAAGTATGTTTGTGTGAAATATGTTTGGATGATGGTGGCCACCGTGTGAAAGTGAATGAATGAAAGCGTATGCAAGTATGTGTGTGAATATATGAACAAAGACACAAACAGCTTTGACACAAACACCTTAAATAAAAACAGAAGACACATAACCCTAAGTTGAGTGGAGTTCCATTTGCAGAAGTGTTTTTAGATTGAATAAAAGCTTTCAAGAATAAGTCCTATATTTAGAAACATCTTTAAGCACAGAGTTAAGAGCACAAACATTGAGATCAACAGGTTGTTAAGTTTGTTAATGGTAGTGGTATTATTATATGTAATTGTGTTTGGTAATATGTTATAGGTATGATGAAGAATGTTGCAGGAATGCAGTAAAAAACTGTTCAAAGCAGAACTGGGGAATTGTTGCCGGACATAGAGATTTCTGTGAACATTTTTTCCTGCACTCTGTAGGCCTTGCTTGCCATGGAAGTGGCAAGCGTGTATTGTTTATACTTATAGACTGTGTGAAAATATGTGATGCTTATACTTGTTAGCTGTGTGTCTAATTATAAGGTTTGAGAACATAATATGTTTATAGAAAGAAAACCTTGAGAAACTGAAGATAATGAAACACCTGCAAATTTAGTAAAACTCTAAAAGCAGATTAATTAGAAAGAGGTTTCTATGCCAAGGATGATTTCAGATCGCGTGGACAGAACATCAGGTCCAATGAACTGGGGACATGAGACGCGTGCACAGACTGAGCTATCCAATCATCTTATTATAAGCATGTGCCCTAAACAAACTAAACTGTATAAAAGTTAACTGATTTAAATAATAAATTGACATATTGCCGACCATAATGGCCTGTGAGCATTATGTTCATGCCTCCCCATCGATAGATGTGTCTATATAAGGAATTGCCAATTTTTAAACACGTTTCAACAGATTTTAAACACATTTCAATTCTTTATATTGAAACTTGTTTTACAGGGTTGCCCCAAATGCATTCACACAGTGGTGGATTCTTCTTGCCTTCTGGGGAAGGAGAAGAACCTCTGCTTTCTCTAGCAGTAGTTTATCTCTTTTTTTCTTTGGCAAGTGCTGTTATGTTCAATATCTGCTGTGATTTCCTCTTCCCTTCCCAATCCCCAGTAGCATATGTGGTGGCAGAGAGGAAGCAATCCCTGGCTCAGCATGCTCTACTCCTGCAGAGCATCTGAAGATGCTGTGTTAAACTGAGGCAAGGTCCTTGCTCTGCTCCATAAGTTCACACTACTCCTGCCAGAGACATCTAGCACAGGTGCCTTGTGGCTCTGTGGGATGGGATAGATGGATCAGCATCATTTTTTTATGCAAACTTCTGTGAAGCTCTTTTTGCATATCTTGGTTTGCAGCATTGTGACAAGTGGGCACTTCATAAGTAGTGTGATTAAAAGTGCACGTATTGCTGTGGAAAGGAGCATGAAAGTTAGTCATTAAAACTCTGATGCAAGGAGGTGGTGTGCTACAGCTTCTTTCATTTGCCATAAATTCTTCCATAATTTTAATTTCAAGTCTTGCTTAGTAGAGGAAGAGTATGAAGCTGTGGCTATTTCAGTGACCGATGTGACACCACCATTTCCCCAAATCATTTATTAGTAATCACAAAGATTGTAGCTTATTTCTAACTAATTCAGAAATCAAGATTTTGGACCTGAAACACGCATATATTTGTGCCTTCCTCCTCACTGGAGTGCAGACAAATGAATTTTAAAAATAGCCTGGGGTGAATGTTTAAGTCATTCATTTTACAAGGCTCTTTAAAAGCTTCTTTTCTAACCTGCCAAATTACAGAATGGCTATAATTTGTTTAAGTCTTTCAACATTTAAGAAAATGCCTGCTGCATATTGAAGCATTAGTACCCCTTAGCTGAGCAAATTGAACACCGGGCTGCAGGAGCAGCCAGGACTCCGCTGGGAAGAGAGCTGTCTGCTCAACATGAGGCCTCATGAATTGCAAAGACCTAATTAGAAGAAATGCTTACATAAGACCGATTTTCTGACACTTCTGCCTAAACATATTTGAAGTGCTTTGGGCATACTGAGGGTTCTCTGTCAGTAGAGACAGTTTATTAGATTTGCCATCCAGCGTTCCTTTTATTTTTGCCTTCTCCTACCTCTTGTATTTGAAGGAAGAGAGCACTGCATAGAATGAAGTGCTGCTCAGCCATGTGACTGTCACCATCACTCAGAAAGACTTGTAGCTGGAGGTGTTTGGACCCTAAAATCCATTTTCATTATTCATTTTATTTGACCAGCAAAAATCAGCCAGTTCCATAAACCTCTACAGCCATCTGCAGGAGCTGCAAACTGTCCCCCAAAGCTGTTTTCGGAGGGGAGCAACGAGGAGCAATTCAAGTGGCTCTGGAGGCTGGGGATTCATTCAATAAATGCCACCTGGTTCCCAGGGATGAAGTCAGGCAGAGCCTTCATTTTGGAGCCTCCTCCCCTGAGAAAGCAGGGCTATTGGTTGCTATGTGTTCAGGGATGCCAAGGGAAAAGTCTGTTTACCGAATCTGCTGCGAACCTGCCACTCCCTCTGGCAGCAGTGGTGTTCCACAGAGCCAGTGCGGGGCAGTGCCTATTCATATGAAGAGATGAATGAAATAATTGTGTCATGTGCACAGCAGTTTCTTGGAAGTGGAAGGGAAGCAGGATGGATTTGATATTAAAGAAATGGAAAGGAAAGCTGTGTGTACTCTTGTTAATTCTCAGCATTGCTACCTAAATATTTTATAGGATTTTATTGATTTAATTATTGTTTCATATCTTTTAGGATGCCTAGAAAAAGCTTTTTTTTACATTGTTTTGAAAACAAATGTTTATGTATTTATTTATCTACACTACCCTATACACTGATTTTACAACTAAACTTGCAATGCTTGGATATTCTGGACAGGAATGAGACTGTCAGCTCTGACCCCTCAATCATCCATCCCTCTGGGCTTCTACATCTGAATTAGCAAACATTAACAAGTCTGCACTCTTAATATCTGAGAGATCTCTTGGGTAAGGTGTTGTGTGTATAGGTTGGGAAATACCTGTGGTCCTGGGTTTGTGTTCTGCGTTCCCTGTTCCATGCCCTACTGATGCCCAGACAGAGCCATGGTGAGCCAGGCCAGGACACAAGGCAGTTCACTAGGACAGAAAACTCCATGTGACTGATTTAGGTTAGATCCAACACTTAGGAAGACTTTGAGGCTGTCACTAGGGCAAGCCTGGTGTTTGACAGCCTAGCTTTGGCTGGTTCCCGGACAGGCGGGGTTCCTACGGCTGGAGCTCACCTCCCCAGACTGAGTTATGTTGCTCCTACCTCATGCGCTGCAGCTGCATCATCCCAGATCCCACGAGAGACACCGTCCAGCGCTGACGTGTCCTGTGTGACGTGGGAAGCTGCACCCTGCTGCCAGATTTCTCCTAGAAAAGGGTTTTGTCCCAGGTGGGAACACCTGGGAAACATCCCCTCGGATGCACTGACCTCACCGACAGGAGGAGCTGGCAGCGCAAGGGAGACTTGGTTTTGTGCTAATCCTTTGTGCAGGGTTTTGTGACATGTTTCCCTATTTTCTAGTTGTGGGATTAATCAAAACATATAAATAGGATAAAACCAAGGTAAGGAAATGCACTGTTGCCTGGTACCACACCGTTTTGGTGGGGGTACATACCCTGACAGAAGTCTGGGTGTTTCTAATCAAAATCCATAGCATAAGTGCACGTAAGCCACCACTGGCTTTATTTTTCTTATCATATAGTACCAGGTTGGAAGGGATCCTGGGTGCAATCTTTTTTGGCAAAAGCACAGTCTAGACAAGATGGCCCAGCACCCTGTCCAGCTGAATTCTAAAAATATCTGGTGCTGGGGAGTCCACCACTTCCCTGGGGAGTTTATCCCAATGACTGACTGCTCCTACTGTAAAAAATTTTCCTTCTTTGTCCAGTCTCATCAGGAGTAACTTGCACCCATAACCCCTCCTCTTTTCCATGTTACTCCTTATAGAAAGGGAGTCTCCATCTTCTTTGTAACCACCCTTTAAGAACTGGAACATGGCAATAAGATCTCCCCTAAGCCTTCTTTTCCCAAGGCTGTACAAACCCAACTCTCTCAGCCTTTTCTGTTATCGCAGGCTTCCCAGTCCTCTGATCACCTTTCTGACCCTTCTCTGGACCCCCTCCAACCTGTGGGGACCAAAATGGAACACTGTATTCCAGGTATGGCCTGACAAGTGCAGAGTAGAGTGGGATGATGACATCTTTATCTCTGCTGGTGATACCCTTGTTGATGCAACTCACCATCCTGTGGGCTTTCTTTTTATACTGTATTTAAACGTTGTTGGAACACTGAGTTGCAGATTTTGTTCATTAAACAACAGTAATGAAATTGATTAAAAATGAATATCTTTCTAACTAGTCTATTTTTGCTTTCTGCTTTCAGTAATTAGAAGAAATTAGTGGTGAATAGCAAATTTTGTCAGTGCTATGAATAATTATACCTGCAATTATTAAACACTTGTTATTAAAGCAGATGAGGAAGCTGGCAGTTCCTGTTTAAGCTGTGTACTGGTAACATTAAGGAAGCCAAGAGAAAAACAATGGAGATGATTAGGGATCTTGGTGGGATGTGTGGAAGAAATCTGACTTTTATTCAGCCTAACAAGGGAACTGTTAGAGTATTTAGTACATTGAAATTTATCGCAATAACAGGCCTAGTAAGAGGGAAGCAATTATTTGAGGTTAATGGCAAACACTAAAGTGTGTAGTTGTGGTTCTTTCCTTCAGCACTAAGCTGTGAGCCAGGCATCTCACCAATATATCTTACATTATGTTTTACATGTGAGACAAGAGAAGAAACCCCTGGACAACACACGAGTGGACGGATGAACAGAAAAATGATGCAACCCACAGAAGGGCAGTTTGAATTTAGCAATGGAGTCTGCTGGGACCCTGTCAGGGGCTACCCAGCCCTTGGAAGTATCCAATGCTGGAAATGGAGAAGTGCAGCCTGGCACAAGCCCTGAAGGGACACTCGGGGTTGGCAACCTCATATCCTAGCAGTGGTCGCTCATGCTCTTAATGCTGCCCCTCTTGGCTGAAAATACTGCTGGCCCAAGAGGAGAACAACTTCCTGCCTTTGTTGAAAAAAAAAAGAAGAAAATATTTCTAAAGAAAATAAATAAGGCACCTATCAGAGTTTTCTGGGAAGCTATTAATAAGGAGCTACTTAGGAGCATCATAATTGAAAACAAAAATATTTTTCTTCAAGAGCTAAGTATTTCCTTGGAAAGTATTTTTATTTATGACTGTGATATCCCAGTGCAGGACACTGATACACAACATGCAGCTCTTGCTGACTTCCCTACACCAAAACACATGGGGCTTTTTGAGCTCCTGTGCTGGGCCCAGAGAGGAATTCCTCCCCTCCTAGCTCAGATTTATTTCAATTCATGCTGATTTTAATTCACATTAATTTTGTTGTCATAGCAATTGCTCTGTCAAGTATCTGAGCACCCTTCAAGGCAAGAAGCAGTGTGTCCCACTGAGGCTCTCTCTCGCTCTGGCACACCAGGATCTCAACTACCAGTTGTGGCACTTCAGTGGGAACCAGTCCAGGAGCAAAGGCCAGACAAGCCACTTTCCTCAGCTTCTGGCTGGAGGAAGGACAAGAGTCTGCCAACAGCATAAAGTATTGTCACTGCGACTTGGAGAGGCTAAGACTAGACTCTATTCAGAACAGTAGGTCACATCAAAAGGTACTTTTCCCAAGAACCCTGGCAACTGCTGGCACGTTTGGCTCATACATATCCAACCGGTGCTGCAAAAGGGTCAGAATGTAGGAAGGAAGCTTCATGGCTTCTCTCAGTAGACAAGAGCACAGGAATTTCTTGTAGCTGTTGTGCATAGGAGCCAGGATCCTATTGATTTGCTTGACACAAAGGTGATCTCTGGTGCTGTGGTGCACACCACCACATCTGTCACCTGTGGCCAGCGAGGATTTCAGGACTCCGGAGTTATAAACTCATATTGTATTTTTTTCTTGGAGGTAAGATGCCACATGTGCTTAAACCACAATCATCTCTGTGTCCTCTAGGGTCCATGAGGAAAAAAAAATTATGTCTCAGATTAGAGAGGTAAACAAAGTAAACACTCATATTTTCCAAATAACCTCAGTTCCAAAGGAGATATTAACAGGCAGCACTGAGATGCCTCCATTACACAGATCTCCACCTTATGGTTCCAGCTAGATGGAAATATTTTCTTTCTACTGCTGTAGAGCAGATGAAATGCTACTAGAGGAAAATAATGGATATTAACTTTCGAAAGCGTGGCGATTTGGACTGAAATAAAATTCCTGCGGTTGACACTATGTGCTTGAGTTATAAGATCAAGTAGCAAATTACTTACAAAATTGGTATGAGCAGGTCTTTGAAGTGGTGAATTGGGGTAACGAATGTCATAATATATTTAGCAACTGATAATGCAGATTGTAGAAGAAGAGAAGAGGAGAGGAAAATAAATTAACACTCTAAAATGTTGTTATTTATGGGAAGGTAATAGGTTTCATGTGAACCTGATCGTTAATCCTGGGGTGCTGGAGAAATGCCAGTTCAGGTAATTGTGCTCTGTCAGCCCCAGTCACGTTTGAGCATCTGCTCCAATCCTCTCCACCGCAGAGGGAAGTGCTTCCACCTCTCTCATGCCTTCCTCAGGGTTTGCAAACCAGCCCCTCTGAAGTTATCCTGATGTTTCAAGACCCCTAAAGATTAAGGGTACAGTGTCTCTATTCTTGCATGAAATGTGTCAGTGTTCCTACCCCAGCTCCCGGCCAGCAGTGGCACAGTCTGTCCCTGTGCATGGCTGGAAGCTGGTGGTGGCTGCAGAGGAGGCACCAGGTTCCTTCACTGGCCTGACTCGGCCAAGCAAGTGATGGGCCTGTTCCTGAGGGGGGTATTTATATGAATTCGGGGGGGTTTGACACTGATGGAGTCCAGATTTATACTAGAGGCAGATAAACCTCCTGGCTCTCCAAGCAAAGTGCCAAAATCATAAAATCATTTAGCCTGGGAAAGACCCTTAATATCCAACTGTTAACCTAACCCTGCCAAGTCCATCACTAAACCACAGTCCTAAGTGTCACATCTGCATGTCTTTTAAATATCTACAGGGATGCTGACTCCATGACTTCCCCGGGCAGCCTGTATGACAACCCTTTCCATGAAGAAAGTTTTCCTAATATCCAGTGTAAACCTCCCTTGGTGTAACTTGAAGCCATTTCCACTTGTCCTACCACTTGTAACCTGGGAGACAAGACCAACTCCCACTTGTCTACAGACTCCTTTCTGGAGGTCTCCCCTGAGCCTTCTTTTCTCAAGGCTGAACAACCCCAGTTCCAACAGTTGCTTCTAACAGGACTTATACTCCAGACCCTTCACCAACTTTGTTGCCCTTCTCTGGACATGCTCCAGCACCTCAGTGTCTTTCTTATAGTGATGGACCCAAAACTGAACACAGGATTTGAGGTCTCACCGGTGCTTGCTGGTGATACAGATGCACAGCCCACTCCTGAGTGGGCAGCCAGGTGCCGAAGGGAGAAGGGCAACAGCAACAGCCCCCCAGGAACAGGGCAGAGCATCATTTCATGCCTGTAGCTGCTGCATGAGCACAGCCCACAGCGCTGTGTGATGTAGCCCGAGCTGGGGAGAGTGGCTGTTTCCAGGCAGAGGACCACAGCCCTTGTTTGCAGCAGCCTCTTTCCCTTTGTCCTCCTCTGCCTTGTTGCACCTTTTTGCAAGTCCTGAATGCACTTTGAAGAATTGTAAATCAGTGACAACAAGCATGTTGCAGAAGTTCAGTACATCAGAGACAGATTTAAAGGCCATAGCTTTCATGAACAGACATAAGTGTCTAGAGAGATTTGTTTTGAAATAGCTTTCTTGCTCTTTGGTGCTCCCTGCGCCAGTTAGAAGAGATGTCTAGTAAGTCTATACTCTGCCAGTGACTATATACACAAAATGCACTGAATTGATGCTTGTACCCTAATTCAGATGCCTATTGCACCCTCTGGATGTACCACAGTGCTGCCTGGAACTCAGCACAGTAAATAAATATGCATATTCCTAAACAGAGAGAAAGCAGAGCTCCTCTATGCCTAGGATTTGCACAGCATAGGTGTCAGTGTGGGTTTGATTTTGCACGTGGCTTTCATAATTTTCCATGGAAAATAAACTTCCACACCCTGGCTCAATTCCTCTGGGTACAAATAACAAATACATGACCTAATGCAGCACTGTGTTACCAGATGTGGAGGCAGAGGATTCACAGCACTCCATGCTGATGCTCAGGGACCATGCCACAGCCGCCAGCAGCTCTTGCTTGGTTGCCATCCTGTTGTGGGTATAGCCAGGATGGGAACAGCACCCACCTCAAGAGGGGCAGTCAAGCCCTGCCACACTGTCTCTGCTCTGTGCCAGGCGAATCAGTGCTAACAGAGTTAATTGTGAACTGCTAAATTTGCACCAGTGTGTCTCCCTTGCAATATAAGTCATGCCCTGCATGACTCTGCAAGAGAGTCCTCCTGGTTCTTCTCTCTGCAAATCAAATCCTGCTGTGGGAATGGTGGTGCTCCTGTGGGATCATGCCTGAGAAGGAGGGGAATAAACCACGCAGCTCACACAGACACCAACGCATTTGTTGTCTATCACATTTTAACATCAAAAAAAAAGTGCTCCAGTGTTGGATGGTTTATATATTTCTTTTGCTTCCCAAACAACCACAGGCACCAGTCTAGCCTTTGTAAGTCTCCATTGCATCAGAGGCTGTGGTTGAGAAGATCTCCAGCTCAGTGGGTGCTTGGTTGCATGACCATGACTGTATTGTGCTCCTGTCGAGGACTGAAGGGAGCAGGGAAGATGACCAGAACTCTCTTCATCTCCATCCATCCTCCTCCCTCTCAGTTTTCTAGACTTGGGAAGTTTCTTGGTCAGGCTGGGGCTGACCTTGCCTTGTTCTGACCACCGGAACGATTTCAATGGGCTGACAACAGCAATTCAAAAGTCCATGCTGTTTTCCTGCTTCCCATCTCCCTGCCTTCATTACATAGAATCATAGAATATCCTGAGATGGGAGGGACCCACAAGGATCATCAAGTCCAGCTCTTGGTCTTGCACAGGACAGCCCCAAGAATCACACCATGTGCCTGAGAGCATTGTCCAAACACATCTTGAATCCTATGGGTCTGGATAAAACTGCCTTGGGAAAAGGTGTCCTACAAACAGCCCGTGTTTGAGGCCCAGGACTGGCTTTATCAATCATCCTTTAAAATGTCTGGCACTGATTGCTCAGAGGCAGACAGCAGCCTAGCTGGACATCCAAGACTATCCTGCAAGAAGAAATGTTAACGTTTTGAAGAAATACCCATTATATCCAAGTGTGTACAGTATATGCTTATGGTTTCCCTGTGGAACTACTAGAAGGAAAACCAAAAAGGAGATAAGCATCTTCTGGAGTCAGCTTTCTGTTTTCTCAGCACACCACCTGAAATGTGCCTTACTGCTCGCAAAACCTCAGTGTATTATGAAATTTTGAGCTGAAGAAGATCGGTAGAAAGACTCTAGGGAAGGTAAATCAGCCTTAAAATAATGCAATTTTTGGATTGTGACAAAAGTCTGGGAAGAAATTTCAGAAAGATATTTTAAAATTTAGGAAATGTTCCTCAAGATTTCAGGAGGTCCCAGAGGCAGCAAGGGCTGACGTGATGCACCCACAGCAAACCCTTACTCTAAGGAAACCTCAGGAAGGAGCATACACCTTTTGATTTGTAAAGTTAGAAACCTTAAAATCAGAGTCTTCCTCAGGCAACTCAAGACTTAATGTTAGGCATAAACAACATTTTTAACCATCACCTCACAGGATAGAGCTAAACAAGCATCAAATGGTTACTTTTGTTGTTTGCAATGTAGATACAATGCTCATTCCTAGGTACAAGAACTTGAACTGCATTAGAAAACACCATCTCATACAATAAATGCCCTAATTTTTCTTTTCTTTTTTTTTTTTTTTCCCCTCACTGGTCTTCAAAAAATGGTTACAAATAGATTTTTTCTTTCTGTCTTTTTCCTACCTCCTTTCAAACAATGGCCCATCCAAGGGCATCTCTCAGCTACAGCTGCTGCTACCTGCAACAGAATATATAACAGGCTTCACCTCCAGGCATCGCCTTGGAAACGGCAGAGTGGCTTTGTGCAGTGTCCAGAGGAGAGTGGGGTGCTTTGCAGAGAAATGAAAAAGGCATTGCCCTTCTCCAAAGAGCTCTCAATCAGTTGTTTGTGGTAGGTAACAGTACCCAGGTGGAGGTTTACTGACATGGGCTGATGCTGGCAGTTGTCAGCCTTGACACCAGGGTGGGGCAGTGGGGTGAGCACAGTATGGTACCCAGGCTTGGGATGCTGCTTCCAAGAATCGAGTTAATATCGGCCATGGAGGTCTGTCAAGCACATCTCTCAATGCCTCCTCTGTTATCACAAGGAGGAGTCTTTGCACTGCGTCAAAACATTCTGCATTGTGGAGGGAGCCTGTGGCCACTGCAGCAACATAACTCTGATTGCAAGGAGTTGCATTGTGCTAAAATAAATCACATCCTCCACTGGCTGATGTCACTGTGGAAAGGAATGGCCTCACTGCCTGCAAATCTGAGGCTGTTAATAGACTAAATGGTAATGCTTGCGTACAGCTTCTCATGGAAAGGATGTATTCATTAAAGGCAAAAGCAGAAAAGCAGTAGCAATCCCGATAGAAAAAAAAATAGTATTGTCACAGACCCTCACTGTGCACATGGAATAGCTCTGCTGGCTGCCACATGGTTGGCCGCGATGTCTCTGTGATGTTTTGGCCACCCCAGAGATCCCTTCCAACACACGAAAGGCACCTGTGGCATAGGTCAGTCTCATAGCATTTGTCCTGCTGCAAACCAAGGGGATCCTGCTTGTTTTATCTAATTGCTAGGGAATTTGGCAAGAGCTATCCTGTGCAAAAGGGATGGCAGAGCTGGGGGAGATGCCACGTGCTGAGGGAGTGTTGCAGCCTGCGGTGACAGGAAAGCTACATGTGCTTCTAACTGCATTGTGGTTCTCGTGAACTGAGTTGCACTGTGTAATATTTTCACTGCAAAACACAGTATTGGGGATTCTAGTGAAGCTGGAAACAAGGCAGAAGGTCAGCAGAGATTGTGTGACTGAGGGTCAGAAGAAGCAAGCACTAATTGTCTTCAGCTTGTCAGCTGGCTGTCATATTTGCACATACCTGTATTTCTCAAGGTGATACAGGGGTGCTGTAAGAATAAAGATATCGTCAGCTTGCAGGCAGAAGGATGCTTTTGCTAAAGGTGAAAAGTATTGAGAACACTCCTGACACTGAAGACATTTACCTTCATGCTTGGTCTTGATGAGACAGAAAAGCCATCTGGGTCAAAGGTGGAGAGGCTGCCCTTGAATGGAAGTCGAGCTTTTCCATGCTTACTGCTTTCACTGCACGTGAATGACTCACTGTCCACTCTGGGAGCTCACATGTAGCCTTAAGCACTCAGCACTGACAGCTGCTCAGAGGGAGGCAGTGCCTCCTGGTGCCAGTGGCCACACGTGGCACCAGTAGGGACTGTCAAAACCTGATGCACCATGGATGGAGGCAAACAATTTCTGGGCACAGTTTCCTGGAGATGATGCCAGGAGAATCTGTCATCAGCTGATGCACCAGGGCCATATGCATGTTGGTGGTGTCTCTGTATATCCCCACACACATCTGTGTGTGGCCACAAAGAGCAATTCAGCAGCCAGGCAGGATGGCCACAAACCATAAAGCAGGCAGATTCATTTACTACCTTGACTCTTGAAGGCTGCCTCAGGCTGAGAAAATCCAATGATCCACAGAGAGAGAAGCAAATGTGAAAACACAAACATCTGTCTCTGGTGCTGGCTGAGAGTCTGGGATAGCCTTCTCACCTCTACTTCTCCTCTTCTTTCTGTTCTTACCAATAACTACAGCTGGGGTTAGACAAAGTCTTCATTGTACCAGACCTCCAGGGATCACAGGAGGAAAACGCTGTAAAAACTCACTGAAGTTAAGTGGGCAAAATAGGTGAGACCTCTTCAATTTAACAGCAACAGTGGAAGTGTTTGCCAATTTTTTGCAGAATATAAAAAATGGTCAGTGGTTTGTTCTATGCCATTATAGCTCCACTGGCTTTTTACATGATGTTACTGTTGTGTTTTGTAGGAGAAAATGATGGCTTAGTTCAACCACGGCAGCTTTTTTCACAGATCAGTCTACTTTATAGATCAGATTTATATGGTCCTTGCAATCTTCAGTGATTTTTTCTGGAAACAGTAAGACACCATGCCAGATAGGCTCAGAAAAAAAGATTTGCACAGTGAGTTTTATTTCCATTTTATACTAGGGAAACTGAACCCAAGGAGGTTAAATAAATGGTCAGAACCACAGAGGGCATTGGGCAGGAAAGGAAACTTCACCCAAACCCTGTACATCCTAAGCTAGAGCACAAGCAGCAAGAAACATCCACAGGTAACCCAGGTTACCTTCGATTTCTAAAGGGTGTCCTCATATAAAGCCTCCTTCCAAGAAACACTTTTCTGGCAGCCCTTCCCCTACCAGCTTTCTAAGCTTTCAAGCTGCCAAAAAGGAATTGCTCTCTTTGACAAAGCTTTTGGATTCATTCAAGTTGAATCTGCTGCCCCTTCTGGATTTGAGTTATTAACCATTATTTTTATCTACTATGCATTTGGCTACCACATACTTTTAAATAAAGACAATTTTCCACTTTTTTTCTTTTGCTCTTTGAAGTAAATAAACTTTCTTGAAATGTAGAGAGGTGACCCTTCTTTGAGAAGCACAGGATTTTCAAGTACATCTGTAGCAAACAGTACTTCTCATAGATGCAAGTTATTTTACTGAAGCATATCATCTATTGGTTTTATATAGCATTTATTTGCAGTCATGTAATGAAATATCTCTTCTTTGTTACAGCCTGTTTCCAATTTAGTCACCAAGAAATAAAAGAATTAGGAGAATACACCCATGTCTTATCTGGAACAACAGCAATGTCATATTATTAATTTTGAATGAGATGACTAGAAGTGCTTCATTAGCCAAAGACAGGGAGCTGTTATATGGCCTGTAGAAGCTGAAATAGTTATAAAAATAAGTATAAATAAATGATAGAAATAAGTATAAATAAAGTTATCATAACTAAACCCAACTACAGCCTGTTTCCTCTGACTTCAGTTGGCATGAATTGCCTAAAATAATATAAATATTTTAAAAGGGGGAAGAGAAAATGTCTCATTTCTCGTCCAGCCTTGACTCGATTAGCCAAGGTAGGGAAAATTTATCCTTGAAAAAATTATTTCTCACTATTTAAAGCAGTGCTTCTTGCTGTTCTTTAAAATCATCTGAGTACCTGGAGGGATCTGGGAGATGTGGGAGAAAGACTTGCAAAGGAAGGAAGGAAGGGAGGGAAGGAGGGAAGGAAGGAAGGAAGGAGGGAGGGAAGGAGGGAAGGAAGGAAGGAAGGAGGGAGGGAAGGAGGGAAGGACGGAGGGAGGGAAGGAGGGAGGGAGAAAGGGAGGGAGGGAGGGAGGGAGGGAGGGAGGGAGGAAGGAAGGAAGGAAGGAAGGAAGAAAGGAAGAAAGAAAGAAAGAAAGAGAGAGAGAGAGAAACAAAGATGCTGCTTTTGTGCCTTAGCTTGCCAGTATTTGCCAGGGGGATCAAACAGTCAGAAATCAATGGAGCAATCCACAGTGCCTTTGAAGCATTTACATACTTTGAAGCATTTACATCCTCTTGACATCTGCTCTAACTGGTAGGGTTGTATGTGGTACAACGTTTGCAATGCCCAGTCCTTCCCTGTCCCACCTCTTTCCCAAACAAACAGCACGTGGTTGATGGCATGATGCACTCTCTGAAGGTGGATGCTTTAAAAGTCCTGGTTTCTCTCTGAGGTTGAAAATAATGGTATGCTCAAATATGTGTGCTATATGTTCCTTTTTTTCATGTACAAGTCAGTGCACATGTAATTTGTACTACTTCAAAATAAATAAATAAATAAACTGATAGATTAACTATCAAAAGCCCTGAAACCCAGCAACTGTAGGCTTCTGCTAATGGTTTGTGCCCAGAAACAGTTTACAAGCCCATTTCTGCTGAAGCTTTTGATATTGCTGTTGCACTTGACAACTCTGATACTGAAGTGGCGCAAAAAATGCCTCTGCCAGCCTTGCTAATGCACAAACTGCTTCCTTGCACTTACAGAAATGCCTCTTGCAAGCACATACTGTGCAAACATGTCAGTGTTTATTACATCTGGGGCTGAGATGTGGAGCGGCCTCGGTCTCCTCTGATACCAAGGCAGATGATGTTCCACTCCCTGCAGGATCAGCTCTTAGCTGGTAAATAATGCTGTATTCTCATTCTTCCTCAGGTAAATTCCCTTTCTCTGGCAATCTCACATGCTTGGAGTGATGCCAGCCTTATCCAAATGTGACTTGCCCTTTGGGGAATTTCCTTGAATAATTTCTCTCATAGGGATGAGAGAAGCTCAGAATTATGACACCCTGTATTCATATAAATACCATGAATTGGTTGTTTACAGTGAACTGCATATCAATCCAGCAAAAAGCCCCACTGTGCAAATGATGTGAATTGGTTAGAATAACAGGTAGCTCTTAAAGGACCTGCAGATGAAACCCAGATATATTTATACTCCCTGCTATAAGGTTTCTGGTGCTCAGCATCTTTCTGGAACACATAATTATATTAACTGTTTAAGTTTTCTGGGGATTAAAAGACCTGGTTTGGACTTTAGGAGGCAAGATGGAAATGATTCAACAATCCAGGGGCAAGCCCAGTCAGTTGCATTAATCTCATCAAGCAAGCTAAATATTTAAGTTGAAGCACAGATGCTTATTGTGGTGAGGAATTCAGTCTGGACTGGAATTTCATAGCTGGTTTTGGTATTTTTGATCTTGGACCAAACATTAGCCCCCAACATCCAGGCTTGGAGTCATCTCAGCAATGTCACCTCTGAATCTCAGTCTTCACTGAAATATGATGCTCTATGAATAGAGGAAATGAAGTTTCCCATGGGGTTGGACTCTGTATCTTTCCCTTCCCTTCCCTTCCCTTCCCTTCCCTTCCCTTCCCTTCCCTTCCCTTCCCTTCCCTTCCCTTCCCTTCCCTTCCCTTCCCTTCCCTTCCCTTCCCTTCCCTTCCCTTCCCTTCCCTTCCCTTCCCTTCCCTTCCCTTCCCTTCCCTTCCCTTCCCTTCCCTTCCCTTCCCTTCCCTTCCCTTCCCTTCCCTTCCCTTCCCTTCCCTTCCCTTCCCTTCCCTTCCCTTCCCTCCCCTCCCCTCCCCTCCCCTCCCCTCCCCTCCCCTCCCCTCCCCTCCCCTCCCCTCCCCTCCCCTCCCCTCCCCTCCCCTCCCCTCCCCTCCCAAACCTTCCCTTCCCCGTCCTCCACTGTCATGTAGCTAAAGCATCATGGTTGGGTGGTAGGTGTCTGCACCACAGCCTAGGGTGCAAAGATGCCAGGCTCCTGGGGGTTTGACTCCATTCCTGTAAAGCAAATAGAGGCTTTTGGTGGATCTCTTCTGTTGCAGACTCGGCTCAGGGTGGGGGCAGAAATGGGGACTCCCACGTGTCACGAGACCCGGGGAAGAGAGGCAGAGATCAAGAACACGACACGCAGGATTATCAGCTTCATCCAAGTTCCTGCTACTCTGAGGAAGGCACCATAAAAACCAGTGCCATAATAAACAGTGCCCTGCCACGGCTTCAAGACTTCCCCAAGGTGAGTGTCGCGTGTTTGCTCCCCTCAGCCTGCCCACGTGCAGAACATGACTCCCACCTTCTGCCCCACCATGGGACCTACATGCCCTGATGCTTCCCAAGCCAAATCACAAGCACTGCCAGTACTGAATCTTTATTGCTTGGATTTGATCCCTGTGTTGCTTTTCCAGCCAGCTCTCCACATACCCCGTAAGAGAGGACGGGTGGTGCCCTCACTTTGCTGTCATCCCTTCCCTCCTCCCGGGGTGGTCGTTCCCAGGGAACTCGTGGGTTCTTCATTCAGTAAGTGGGGAAGGTGTCAAAATGTGCAATGAAGAAGGAACGTGTTCCAGATGCACAAAATTACACTGGGCTTCCTGAGGGCAGCAGTGGGCAAGGCTAGACATGGCTGGATATGGCTTGTCCAGCCTGCCTTGCCCTTGTACCACTAACACTGCTGTTCCCCTCTGCCAGGCAAGCCTATATCCAGAAAAGTCTGGGCTGCAAGGGAATTACTAACATTTTAACAAGGAGGGCAATTTGCTTCCTCAGTTGGGACTTTTTCTGTGACCATGTGTCTCTTGTTAGTTGGTATTTTTAAGGCTGAGACCAGACATCTTTTGGAAAACACTGTCATCCAGAAACTGATTTGGGGGCATCCCAATAATAAGTAAAATTTTAAGAATGATGTTGAAGGTAGTCAGGTAAATTTGGCTTGTATAGGCTTACTGGCTATGTCTGCAGCATTCTAAGGCCCCAGTTCTCCACTTCGTTCTGGTCAACCAAGATGGACAAAGGATGCTGTCTGTGACTGCTGCTAATTCCCCTGTGTCATGCTGGTGGAGAGATGTTCCTATCTAGGACTCCCTCTCTCCTGACATCCAAGAAAGGTGATATGAGCCCATAAATCCCCTCCCTAATGTTACTTTGGGCTCACCTACTTTACCACTGTCAGTTAAAATTCATTAACTTGATTGCTCAGAGAAAAGCAAAGGGAAATTGGAAATTTTTATCCCTTTTCTCTGCTGGGTTTCTCAGACACAGGGTGGAAACCTACGTGATCCATGAGCTCTGTTGAGCATCCCTAAGTTATGACAAGATCTGCTATTACAACCACAACTCGGTGATAGGGAAAAACAAATTATTTGGGGTATTTTGAAGAAACAGCTGACAGAAGAGCAATTATATACTCTTTTTTTTCCCTGTGATGATAAATTTAAAAGCCAAAACAGAAAGATAAACAGTAAGAAAGATTCACAAGCTGCATTGTTCATTTTGATAATGTTAAAAAGCTCCAGATAAAAGAGTGCAAAAGGAGATCATACTTCTGTCGGTACAACTTGCAATGAAATTGGATCTGTGCTTGTAGGTGCTAATGGCTGCCAGGAGGCAGGTTCTGATCTTTCAGTTGTCATACTCTGGATTAAAATTGATAGATGGATTTGGAATCTTTTAAAAAATACAATGAAAGGGTCAAAAGAGCCTCAAATCTTGTTATACAGCAGTAGCTGGAAACAGGAGAAACACCACTAGAATAATTTGGATCAGACAGGCAGAACCAACGAAAAATGCTGGGAGACCTCAGTGAATGGCTGCCAGTGCTTAATTTTAAGGGCTAATGGCAATAATTATGGAAGGAAAAGATAGAGAAGGTGAACATCCCCAGTGATCGTGGCCTTCACAGGAAGAGGAGAGCCTGGGCTCCTCAAGGCATGGAGCTGGCTGGGCAGGCAGGACTGGAAACTGTGAGCAAAGAAACTGCTCATGTATTTTCTTCCTGTGCAGGGACTCTGTGAACAGAGAAGATCACACTGTGGAAATATCCTCTTCACTCCCCTAGCACACCATCAAAGCTCTGAATGTGCAGGTTAACACCTATGCTGAAAGGTGGAAATTGGATTTTCTTCCAAAACTCTAGCTGAGAGACTAAACTTCATTCCCTGCACACTTTATTTCAAGGGTTTGAAAGCATCTGAGGGCAGACTTGTCCGAGCTGCTTTGCTTCACTTTGAACTGCTGCTGGTATTGCTGGTAGGACATCCTCCAGCAGTGTGCCAGCAACCTGCAGTCATGCCATTTCCCACATACAGGGATATCTTGGACTCTAGTTAGGCAAAACTGGAACCAATGGAGAGGCTTATCTGCTGTCAGTACTGATGTGCAAAATGTTTCTTTGTAGCTGCTTCAGTATGCAACAAGGGACAGCAGTGTTGCTTTTTAATGCAGAAAATGCACCATATTTCATTATGCAAAATGTCAGCTGGCAGAGAAGCAACATTACGTGACATAACTGATATCTCAGTGGCCAGAATTAAGTAAGGCTTTGTAAAATGCAGGTTATGTTTCGAAAGGCATTCTTCAGAATAGGCTGAAAAAGTTCTACTTGAGAGTGGGACAAGTCGAGAATCAAAGGAATACTGGGAAAAAAGCTGCTGAATTAAGACCAGTTCAGTAGACACATACATTCTAGCATTCCCGTTGTAAGAAACAGACCTTTGTTCAATCTATTTACTGACGTATTCGGGAGGAAAAAAATATTTTTCTTGCACTTCTGCTTCTGCATTTATGGTTTATAAGTTCAACACAACACAGGAGTCTGTCATTGCAGGCACCATGAACGAGAACCCAGAAATCACACATCGTCTCAGCTACAGCAAGTACCAAGTCAAGGGTTCCCTGGGATACTGTTCTCCATGGTGGATGCTCTGGAGCAAGTCTGACTTTCTGCAAGATCTCTGTGCTTATGGCTTTACAGAATACATTGTTTAAGGACAGGTGAAGATTGTCTAGTAAAAACCCAATAACCAGAGAGCCAAAGGGGTCATAAAATTCCTGAAATGAAATTTTATTATCCAACATGTGAGGTTTGTTTTATTTTGCTCTAACCCTCTTCAGCATTAGATAAAGTCTTCTCAGCTGAGGCATCTGGCTGTGAAACAAATTCCAGAGGAGATTAGGTAAAACTAAATTTGGCCATCTAGAGGAAAACCTGCAGTCTTTTGCTTTAGAGAAAGCCTTACTGGAAGAATGATGTGCTTGCATTATTCTTCCATTTAGTCCCACCAAGCAACCAGAAACTCTCTCAACCAAAGCCAATAAATTGATAATCTCATCCTGAGAACATTTTCTTTCTTTGAAAAGGAGGCAGTGCCTAGGATTCCATGAAGGCTATCCAGAAACTTGCTGTCAATATCCCTTGTATGTAGAAGGAGCTCAGATACTCTGGCATTGGGTAGGAGAACTGGAGGTAAGATGATTAAAAGGTAGTCAGTGTACAGACGTACTGTGATGCTGCTTTAGTGATCTATGTGCCAGCTTGTAAACATGATGTGTGTGAGCACTGACAGAGCTCATCTTTGAGACTTCAGTCACCTCCAGGTGCTTTCCCAAAGAGTGGTGGGATGTGAGTTTGGTATGTGGATCGTGGAGGGGATCTTTTACCATTAGGATGATCTTTATATCAAAGGGAGAGAAATGTAAGGCTGGAAGAGCCCTATCTAGTTCTCATGCTGTGCTGTGACACAGTCCTTTTAATCCAACCTGGAGAAAAGACAGAACAGTCTCTGGAGATGAACAACATCAACTAATGCCACAGCCCCTGTTCACAGTCACACCAGATGAAGCCCACATCTGGGCTTGATGTTTTCTAAGTGTTTTCACTTATGTGTAAATACATCCTTCCCGATACTCGCACACCTGCCTGTGCACTCTCCTGTAGAGAAGCCTTTCAGAAAAATGAACTTACTATTAAAATGACATCTTGTTAGATGGTAAAGACAAAATAGTGTTAGTTGCCGAATAATTATATTGACAAAATGCTTGAGTTTTATAATGCTTATGTCAGTAAAACTGTAGCAATATGGAAAAAATGGAGGGAAAATAGGGACCCCAAAGAAAGGTTTGGTAATGTAAATTAAATAGTTCTGTGAATCAGGGTAATTACAGAATGGTGGGGAACAGAAGGCCAGCTTCAATCTCTTCTTAGGGCTGCCTTACGTGAGAGTTGCTCCTTTGACTTCAGTCTATTACTAATGTCATCAAGTAGCACTTACAAAACTGGGAACTAAATGCATAATTAAGAACCCCTTGAAACTAGAGAAACCATAAATTTTAACCTCCCTGGCACAGAGACTATTATTTAAAGAGTGGTAACGATTAACAGATCTCTTAATTTTTTCTCGAAGTCATAGTAACAGTTCAGTGTGTGAACTCCTGACATCATTCTACATGCAACAGGAGATCAGCACAAATATTCCAGCAAGGTGGTAAAACCATATGGAGATTTTCCAGCCACCTTGGCATCTTGAAGGCAGAACTCAAAGGTAAGTGTGATCTGCGCAGCTCTCTACACAGCTTTTTATTGACTTTATGGCTCACAGAGAAAATTACAATCCTGATGGAACTGGGCTGGTTCAAAGGAAGAGTACAGGAAAGCCCTGCAGTGATCTGCACTGTTTATGCAGTGAGTTTTTATAAATGCCATTGCTGGAAAATGTGAAAAATTTTCAGAGTATAAATGATTTTTCACTCCAAAGGATTTTGAAGTGCAACACCATGCTTTAGATTAACAGTGAGGTAAATTAAAGTTAGTTTGTTCAAATGACTGAGCTTATTTTCTTAGGAATGGGGTGGAATGTTGTAATTTGATTCAAGTAAGGGCAAGAAACTTAGACGTAGGTCTTCACAGCAGTCAAATTAATTTCCTTTGCCTTTTGTTCCGGTTCATACAAACATTCAAATCCACCGTCAAAGTGGCAAGTTCATTTCTAAAACAACCTCCTGGCTCAGCAGCTAATTGTAAGTTAAAAATGAAGTGTGGTAGCTGAGTTCAGTGCAAAACCATAAAAGTACTTCATTTCCCTGAGCACTAATATTTACCTGCAGGTTTAAAAAAAGACCCTGACATGCACAGATTATAAAAACTTACTGTCCCACACTATGAATTTTCTTTAATATTGAAAACTGGATTAAAAAAAAATTATCTGGATGGCATTTATTTTCTGGAGTGTAAAAGGAAAACATTTATGTTTCTACAATGAAAGAATCAGAATTAAATACTGTGATGTCAGACTAAGTAGCGTTACTTTAGCTCCTGTATGGTTGAATGATTTTACTATAATAGTTTCTCATAATAATGCTTTGTATCTGTAATACATATGGGATACAGAGACTGACAGAGCTGTAATCTTTCTTTCAGACGCCTGGTGTTAAATGAACAGGGTTCAAGTGAAAATATAATTCTGAAAGGCAGATAAAGATGGCCCTATATAAGACTGAAATAAGGTGTGTCACCATTTCAAGTGAAAAATTCTAGCTCTGAAAATAATGCCATACATTACAAAGAGAAGTAAACTTCAAATTTATACTACAAGGTCTAGAATTTATTTGTTTGTAGCAGAAGGCTGCATACAGTTGCATGAGTTTTGTATACCTTTTTGTATACCCTGCTTTTGCCACTGCTATTTGCTGTTTATGCAGCACAGTGAGTGCTGAGCATTGAACACATTTATGAAGACTATGGCCCTGACCCAAAAAACCTCCCCGTTTACTAGACCACAGAATGAACAAACATGTTCTCCTGGTTTCACAGCTGCCTGTGTGTACAAGCAAAGCTCCTCCATGTGTATCAAGGCAAACTAAGCCTAGAACAGCTACAGTATGGATGGCAGCCTCCACTGGTGCTGCTGAACACTCAGCAGGACACACTGAAATTAGTGTCTTCTTCCACCGCTCTCCTAAAACTCCTGAGCTGTCTTTCCTGTGATCTTTTAAGCATGTGTGGTCATTGGTGAATGAAAGGCAAATATGCTGGTGCTCCTGAACTGTACTCTAACCCACCATCACTACCCCACAAGGCCTTCCCAATTTTAACACTGCAGAAGGGAATTTATAGTGCCCTAAGTAATCACCAGGTTTAATGTCTCACACCTATGATTTTAATGTCACGCCACCCAGTCACGTCAAAGTCACGTCGAGTCCAGAGAAGGGCAACAAGGCTGGTGAAGCATCTGGAGCACAAGTCTTACAAGGAGCAGTGGAGGGAGTTGGGGGTGCTTAGCCCGGAGAAGAGAAGGCTCAGGGATGACCTTATCACTCTCTGCAATTGCCTGAAAGGAGGTTGTAGCCAGGTGGAGGTTGGCCTCCCAGGCAACTGGAAGAAAGAACATAGTCTTAAGCTGCACCAGGGGAGGTCTAGGCTGGACATTAGGAAGAATTTCTTCACGGAAGGGGTGATCAGACATTGGAATGGACTGCCCAGGGAGGTGGTGAAGTCACGGTCCGTGGATGTGTTTAAGGAAAGACTGGACGAGGCGTTCAGTGCCATGGTCTCATTGACAAGGTGGTGTTCAGTCATAGGTTGGATTTGATGATCTCAGAGGTCTTTTCCAACCTCATTGATTCTGCGATTCTGTGACGTTATCACCAGGCTTAATGTGCTCACATCTATGACTTTTGCATCACGTCACCCAGTCACATCAAAGCCCGGAGCTACAGCGTTTCACCTTTTCTGGGCTTGTGTGACTGCATACTGCACAGAACAACGCGGAATTATGGAACCTTTTAAGTTGGAAAAGGCTTCTAAACTACTGAGTACAACCATTAATGCAGCACTGCCAAGCCCATCACTAAACCATGTGGTGGTGGACTTGGCAGTCCACTAAACCATCAGTTAGCACCACATCTACACTTCCGGGGATGGTGATTCCATTACCGGCCTCAGGGCGCTTCAGGGTAGAGCAGTGTCCTCAGCCCCCACGCGTGTGGTGTAACCTCCATTTTCAGCCTGCCCTACGTGGGGTTGGGGGAAGGTGGTGCTTGTGGGGTACTGAGGGCTGGTTGCACGGAGACAGGATGACAAAGCAGCCCTACGCTGAAGGACTGTGCACTCTCAGACCGGCTTTGCCCCCCCGGCCGCTCTGAGGAGACGCATCCCCTCACGCCTCACTCCCCCGCGGCTGCGACGGAGCGCGACGGCTCCTTTAAGGCGTCACGTGGCTCTTGGGCGGCGCTGTAGTCCCTGGACCGGGGTGGCAACGCGGGCGGGCGCAGCCAACGGCGGCGCGGGGGACTGCAACTCCCAGCAGCCCCCGCGGGGACGGATGAGCTCACCCGCCGCGCCCAGGCGGGCGCCGCGATGCACGCTGGGAGTTGTAGTCCGATGTCAGCAACAGCCGCAGGTTGTGGCGCGGCAAGCGAACTACGCACCCCAGCGCGCCGCGCGGGGCGGGTTCCCGTCAGCGCCGAGGGGGAGCCCCCCGACGTAAAGGGGGATCACTTTCCCCTTGTGTCCGCCATATTGGACGGTAACTCTGCCCAGCGGCGCCGGGGCCGAGCGAGTCCCCGCGGCCGTGACAGCCCCGCTCCGCCCGCTCCGCTCCGCGCCGCCCGAGGAGCCCCGCCCGAGCCCGGCCCCGCCGCCCCCGGGCGCTCGGCGCGATCCCGCGCCCCTTCCCCTCCTCCTCCTCCTCCTCCTCCCCGGCGCTCCCTGCTCCCGTGCCCGGGTGTCAGCACCATGAGTCCGGCCGACGCCAAGCGCGGAGCGAAGCGCCGGAAGAACAAGCGGGGCGGCGGCCTCGGCAGCGCCGGCGGGCCGGGCCCCAGCGGCGGTGCCGGCGGGCTGGGCAAGGCCGGTGGGGCGGCGGGAGCGGCCCCCGCCCCGGCGGGCGCGGCGGGCGCGCTGCTGACAGCGCCGGGCGGCGGCGGCGGAGCAGCCCCGGGCGGCGCCGGGGCCGCGGCGGGACACGGCGAGGTGAGCGGGGCCGGGCGGGCGCGGTGACACCGCACACCCGCGGCCGGGGGGGCCGCGTCGCGCCCTCCGCCCGCGCCCCCGGCCCGCCCGGGCCCCGGCAGGGGTCGCGGGGCCGGACCCGGGGGGGCGGGGAGGGGGCGGCGGGGCCGGGCCGGGCAGCGGCCGCGGCTCCACACCCTTTGTGGGGGAAGGGCCTGCGCGGGGCCGTGTCGCCCGGGGGATTCTCCCCAGAGCCTTGGTCCCCCATCCTCGGGGTCTCTCTCGCCCCAATGGAGGAGCTGTAAGAAGTGGGTGGGCAGGCCTTGAGAAAACAAAAATGCACCTTTGTGTGTATTTTTTTTCTCATTGTGCCCCCTTTTTGCAGTAGACAACTTGGTTATTAAACGTACGGGGTTCATTGTAGCTTGGGCTGTGGATTGCATTCTGGTGCCTCGGAATAATTCAGATCTGTTACATTATTTTGTAATAATTCATAAAATTATTTACTGGGAGCAGATTGTATAGTTTAATCAGTGTTTTGGTTTTTTCCCCGAAGAAAAATTGCTGGAAGATTAGGCCCTTTGGGAAGGTGTCCTATGGCTTAAGTGACAAAAGAGTGAATAAGTTCACTTTCCTTTCTCTCATAAGGTTACCTCAATTTTTTTGTTGCCTACACAAAGCTTGTGTTGAGGTGTTGTATCTACAGCAGCATTTCCTGCTGACAGCATCTTCAGACTTCCATGTGTCTGTCATACTGCCTGCTCTGTTTCCTCTTGCTCTCATAAACTTGTTGAGCACATGAGGGAGAAACAGAAGAAATGGCTTAAGTAGTGTGGCTGAAATACCACGATGTAACACATGAGTTTAATTCCTTATCCAGGTAGTTTTTTGCCCACCTATTTTGCTGGGTTGACAAGCATTGTGATGGTTGCAGGCTGACTTTCTCTCCCCCCCACCTCCCCTCTAAAACTTGTTTTTATACACTTTCATACCTGGTTACCCAAAATCCACAGTAGATAAACTGTTTCTGTATGTCTGTTCTAATCTGATACTTATTTCAGGCATAATTTCCTTCTGGGACAGTAGTCTTTGTGTGATTTAGATATCCAGAAGAATGAAGTGCATAATGGTGAACAAGTGTGCAAGGTTTTATTTGTAACTTTGCAAGTCATTCCTAAATACTCTTCTTAACTAAACCTCTAGCAGGAAGATGCATCTTGTTTTGTTTTACATCTAAGTTTGCAAGCTTTTCCAGACACAGGTTCCTCGGTATTGTTAAACATCATCCTGCCAAGGGAAATAAAACAAGCAATGAAGTGATCTGCAGAACGGGACCTTGATGTTGCTCCACTATCCCCAATATTTTGATGTTTGTGTCTTGTGGTTATGTGTAGTATTGGATCTTTTTCTGAAATTTATCTTAAAAGCCAATGTCACTGCTAGTCTTCCTACTTTGTGTTTCTTCTTTTTGTCAGACTAGGTAGTTCCTGATAAAATTTTTCAGTCTTCAGAGTCTTAACTTGGAAAGTATGTCATGCCTTGAAAATTAAATACAGTATTTCAGCACTAGATTTCTGGGAGCATACTTCTGTCTGCTACACGTACTGATATGTTATTTATGGTTTTATAAGTGTGCACAATGTGTTACTCTGAATGCATTTGTGACTTTGTCTTAATTGATCTTTTTTTGCCTGCGCTCCTGGACGTGTATGTGGTTTGTCAAGCGTTCCTTTTTCACTTTCTAGTGTGGTGCAAGTGGTTCTGAAGTCTGATGGAAAATGGGGAGTTCTGAAGTCAGTTAAACAAATCAGTTAGTTAATCTAGAACAAATCTGGAGCAGAGACCTTGTTCAGTCAAACAGCATATTAGAATTAGATTTTTGAGGATAGATAAATCCCTGTGCTCAGTTTTTGAAAGGCAAATGCTTATACCTCATAATGCTCCTTGAAAGTTGGTGTTGCTTCCTCCACAGTGGTTTCAGTGACCTCTTTCTTGACACTTTCAATAGCTTTCCAATGGTGGTGACATTTGAAAATTGCCAGTACTTAAAAGTTCACCGATAATCTTATTGCAAAGGTGAAATCTTAAAGCATGATCACACGACAGTTGCTGACATGAAAATGCAATCTCCTTAATGGTATATAAAAATTTGATAGTTAAGGGTACATGGTTAAAACAAGACTTCGCTCTTTGAGGGAAAGAGCAGCATATGTTGTTTCTGGATGAAGTTGAGAAAGAAAACTGTATTTTACGTGACTGATCACTTCTAAATTGGGTGCAATGTTTGTTTTGGCTGAATGGAGAGTAGCTTTAAAGTAGTAACCAGAGTTGCTTTACTTTCTTCTTACACAGAATGTTGTAAAGTTCCTTTTGGTAGGTAAGAGAAATCATCAGCCAGTGCTCTGTGGGACAAACTTGAATGTTTAATCTCTGAAAAGATGTAAAATATAACCCCCTCCTCAAATTTAGTATTTGCTGTACAGCATAATGTTTTCTGCTTATTCTCATGCCCTCTGTTTCCAGCTTTTCTCACTTCCATGGTTTTAGGGCATCCATTGTGGATGGGGTGGGCACATCCTTCTACTAATGTTCTTTCAGATGTTTCTTCCAAATCTTGCCTAAAATAAGAGTGAAACAGGATGTTTTTAAGGGATGATTCTGTGCGTGGTCCACGTTCTTGGGTGTCAGTGGTTGTTCAGAATGAGGTACATGTGCTGGTACTGAAATTCTACCTAAGCCTGTTAGACCTAACAAGTATGTTTTAACTGAGCTTTTTATGCATCTTATCTGAAGAGTTTTTAAGACTGTAGGCTAAATTCTGGGTTAGAGTACATGCTAAGTCTTGTTCTGGGATGCAAGTGGGCAGCTCCTGATGGAATCTTCCTGGAAGGTATGTTATCCCATGCATGTGCTTTATAGCATCCCAATTCATCCTCTGAAGCACTGTCAGATATTTTAGAGTGATAGTGAAATTAAGGGTGCTTTGGCACTGTATCAGTGCAAGGGAGTCTGAGTTTTGGAAACCTGTAACTGAGTCAGCTTTAACCGGAATTGGAAACCAAGTCACTTAATTGTCCAGTGCTGCTGCAGGACTTATCTAGGAATTTTCAAATTTTTTTTAATATACATATTTAAAGAAATAGATCTTGCTTTCTGTTGAGTTGGTTGGTTTTGTTTTTGTTTTAATTCAGTAGTGCATTGCACCAGGCCTTCATAATTTGATCCTATAAATTTTTGATGGACTTGGATTATTGGCGTGGTGAGAGGCATTTGATTATCTTTAGCAAGCACTGCATAACTCATAGGTACACTGTAGTAAAACTGGCTATTCCTTACCATGTTCAGGAATTTTGGAGTGAAGAGGAGTTATGTCAGGCTGATCAGCTACACAAGTACTTTTTGTTACAGGCCTGACCGATCTTGTGTTATTAATACGGGGAATAGTTTAGTAGCCATTTTACAGTTCTCTCACTTGCATTTTTCAAAGTATTGTTTGTCAAGTGTAGTAATGTATTAAATCTTCTTACGTTTGAGAGCTCTTGGTTTTAGAATGTAATAAAATTTTTCATTGGACTATTCCTTTATTATTAAAGGAACTGCTTTTTAAATAGAGATTCTATACATAGAAGACCCTACATTGCAAATTTTTTCAGCAGCTTTGTAGCTCATTGTGTTTTACTGATATCTGTGTTTGATTTGTGATTTGAGATTTTCCCTGTTCTCTCTTCCCCCTCCATGATTCAAACATTCAAAAGAAAGGAAACATTCAAAAGAGGAGCTTTGTCAGGAGCTCAGAAGTTCAGCGAATAGCCAGCTTTTGTGCTTTTGTGTAGGGCCTCCTCCCCTCCAAAAGCAAACTTATTTTGGCCAATTTTGAGTCAAGGCTCAGGTAAACTGGATAAATGCCAGTCAATAAAATAGTATTGTAACCTCTGCTCCTCAGGCTGAGGAAGCAGGTACTTCTGAACACTCAATGCTTGCTTGAAGAAAAATAAGCCTTTTTGACAGTCAGGTAGCAAATTTGTTCCTCTGACTCAATTCTTTTTTTTATTTTTTTAATAGACATGCAGTCCCTGCCCTGGAGAGCTTATGCTCTTCTCTTTTTAATAAAAGGAGATGTAAGGGAATGGGATGAAACTATTAGGGTTTGTTTTAGATGGTATGGTTGAGTTAACTTGCTAATTTAGAAGGAGAACTAGAACATTTCAAACTTTAAAACAAGCTTAATGGTTGCATAACATTCACATTAATAGCTGTTTCTTAGCTTCTTCCCCGATCAGTTAAGGCATTTTTCAGCTAACAGATCCGAGGCCACGGGCACACGTGTTAGTGGTTGGCTCAGAGCGGGCAGTGCTGCTCCTGGGAAGTGTGTGCTGTGTGTACTCATGACCTTGACGTACATCCAATCCCTGAGCACTCCATTGCTCCCCCACCTCCTGCACCTGCTAAATCATGGTCAGTTCATAACAAGAATAGTCGGTTGTGAATTGTTAAATGAAACATGTGGAAAGAGTGTCCAAAAAATTGGCATCTAGTTCAGCAGTATCTAATCTGTACAAGCTAAGTATCCTCCTTTGGCTTTGTTATGAGACATTTGATTCTGGGTGTGAAGGCAAAGGGTTTTTTTCCTTGCTGTATTAGTTGCAAAATGTTTGTGAGATTAAGAGAGAGAGAACTCTTTTACTCTGAAAAGCATAGTGACTCCCTTCCCTTCCAGACTTTTGTTTCCTGACTGTGGAAGCAAAACCTTGTTGATTTTATTTGGAACTAGATTAGTATGAAAAGTTAGTTCTGAAATAGGTGCATATTGATGAGAATGTTCAGGGTTCTTGTCCAGTTCTTCTCCTTCAAGTTTTTTGACCCCAAACAGTATCTGAAGGTTCTGATTATTTAGGTACTTAATAATTCTTTTCTTGGTTAGGACATTTATCCTTTCGTAGTTGTATCCCATCTTGGGGGGAGCCCTCAGACCCTTTCTCCTTTAGAGTCTGTGTGAGGAAGGGATCCAGTCTGCCTCTCTTTTGGCCTAGCAAAGAGAGCTGAGTGGATGTGAAAATTCAATTTGGTGGTGGCTTGGTGCTTAGTCTCTTGGTGCTTTGTTGTTTAGTCCTTGATATATGTGTGTAGCAAGGCTGGTCCTGAACAAATACAGGTCTGCTGAAGACCTGCTGTGCAGAAATGATTGGGAGAAATAGCTGGGAAATAAACTTACTTTGCTTAGGATGTACAGGGCTTCATGGATGTGCTAGGCAGTGTTCTGGGTTTATATGCATCTGGGTAATCAAAGAAGATTTAATATTTATTGGGGCTCCTTCACTGGTGGAAAGGAGGTCATATATCCCCTGTTATTAAGGTAATGAAAACAGTCCTGCGTTTTCCTTTCTTGTGGTTTGTGGGTTTGGTTTTTTGAATTTTAATAGTGACCAAGGTAGCTTTGGACTGCTCTGTTTTGAGAAAGAGTATTCCATATGTGACTTTTTCCTAGGATGATTAAACATAAAGAAAAGATTGAGTTAAATGGCTAGAAGAATACCGTGGTTCTTTTCTCTGCTAATGTCTTAATCTACAATTTCCAGATTTCTTGTGCTGCAAATGAAGAGTTCAACTGTGAAATGACATTTACAATGCTGCTCTTAATGTTATTAGGGGAACTGCCCACATTGAGGGTTGTCTGAGAATGCAATAGAATAAATATGCCATTATTTTTTGACACAAGAGTTACTTAAGTTTATAGTGTAAAAATTCAGGGCAGCCTGTGACATTATTGACCTTCACCTCCTAGCTCTGTGAAGAAACACACCAGGAACAGTGTTAAAGATAGGTCTGAGTAACATAGCAATATTCCTGAAGTATGGATTTTTTCTTAAATATTTTCAAAATATTTACTTTTTTGTTTAATATGGAGTGTACAGCCTCTTTAGTGGTGCAGAAGTTAGTCTGAGCACTGTTTTACAAAGTGGGTTTTAGGGGGAAACTTAGTGTATCTGCTTGTGAGCCTGTTCGAGGCTGTTGTTCATGTTGGACTGGTGTAGTGCTGGTGGAAAAACTTACTTGGAGTGGATACTTGAACCCCGTCCTTAAATAATCAACTCCCCTTCTTTTGCAAGAGCCACAAATGTAGTTTTCTCCATCTCAAAATTCCTGATAATCACAGAAGCCACTCAGGCGTCTGAGCGGAAGGACTCCTGTTCTGCACCACTCTGTCCAGTGGCCGTCTCTATCTCCTCTGTTTATTGAAGAAAACCTTGAGAGACTGTGGTACAAGCTGGATGCCCTAAGTCAGATAGTATGAAAAACCTAGATAAGAGGCCATGCTTAGCCTTTACCTGCCTATTTGGTTATGGTTTCTTCCTGAAAGAAAAAAAAAAAAAAGTTGGAGTTCATAAGGATTATGATAAGTGATCCTTTGGATCATTTCTTAAAACTGAGAGAGTAGCTTTGCTCATTTATAGGGAGAAAAATTATTGACTCCATAGTGTGTTTCCCAGAAGAAAATCACTTGGTACTTCCATGAAATGTTCCTATGCATTGTCTCTCCTCAGGCCTAGAGGAATAAAACACAATAGGTTGGAGGTGACTGTAGTGTTACTTAGGGTGGAATGTCACAAAGTTAAATCCTCATGCACAGTATATTTTTGCAATAGTCCTCCTTTCACACGCTGATCTGTTGAACTGGCTTGTAGTAGCTTTTTCAAGTGTTTGCTATTGAGGGATCCTCAAAAACATGAGACCACAATCATCAAAGTAAATAATAAAGTATTTACAGTGTCACAAGAGTCATTATTTTGAAGTCCAGAGCTTTGGCCTGCCTTGATGTAGAGCAGACTTGTTGGTCATGGCATCTGGATTTTAGGGCATCTCTTACGGTCTCATCTCCCATTCATCCTAGAACGTGGCTGTGGGAGGTGAGTTGCTGCTGGTGCAGGAGGGGCTGGAGCCCTGTGCAGCAATAGGCAGAGAGGGCTGGTTTCTGGGAGTGTGCCTGGATGGCAGTTGCTCTTAGGAAAAAGCTGCTGGATTATTTTTTTTTTTTCTTTAACTGCTTTGGCTGCAGTTCAGTGGTCTGTGTTGAGTTGCAAACAGATGGAGGATGTGATCAGCTGTTGGGGCAGTGTTTGCTGCTCTAAATAGCTGTTCCTTTCTTCTCCAGGGAAAGGTAACAGGCTGGATAGAAGTGTCTGGCTGGCAGCACAGGGAACTTTACTGTTCTAGATACAAAATTTCAGATGACCATCTTTATTCTTCTAGATATTTATTATGGCAAAAATGTCAAAAGTGCCAGTTTAGTAATGGCTTGCATTGCAATGTCAGCTTTGCTCACTTTGGTCCATAAGTCAGTTGTTGCTCTTTTTGGAAATAAGAGCCTCTCTACTTAGAGCAAAACCAAATAGTGTAGAGAACTGGGCAGTGTATGGTTTAGGTCACAAATCTGTACATGTGCTGTAGAGGTGAGCTTTCTAATGGTTGTGTATGAAAACATGCATGTATCACTAGCATGTAAAACTCTAGTGATTGATATCTACTTGTTAAATAATACATGGTTGATAAGTTAGCTGTAGTAATTAAATCCAGTAGTTGTCCTGTAAAAATATAAAGGGCTCCATGGACCCATCTGTAGTTTTCTGAATTAGGAATAGGAATACTGGCAACTGAAGTCTGCACTGAGGCTTTTAGACTTCTGTGGTCAATAGTGAATTAATTGTGAGATACATTTTTTTTTTTGTGTAGTTTTCTTTTTCCTTTCTCCTTAAGGTCTCACCTCCTTTATGAAATCTGCAAGCATAGCAGAAGTAACCTCTAAAATTATTCCCCAAAAAGGGTACCGGAGAGTAAAGGGTAGAGTAGTAGGCATGTTTCTCTACAGCATCAGAAGCTGAAGGAGGTTTACAGTACTGGGAATCTCATTTAGTTATAACACTCATAAAGCTATGGAGAAGGGGAGAAATGCATATGGCATGTTGTGTTACAACCATTTACCTCCTGAGCCAGATTTGATCAAAAATTGGTCATCTAAGCTAATACGTGATCTGGATTTATGGTAGTAATCTGCCTCTCAGATGGATTTAGCACAGCTGTGTGCTAGCAGGGCTGGCTGGCTGGCTGCTGCCAGAGCTGGTGCAGGATAACTCAAGAGTTTGTGTTCAGCCTTGCCCATGCAATTTTCTTTCTGTACCACAACTAACCATTTAGGAGCTATAAACATGGATATTTGCCAACTAGACTGACATCTGAACAAGACTGTGAAAGAGCACTTGAATATATTCTGTATGTAGCAAAACACTCTTTTCTCGGGGACTGGTCTTTTTTGGTATACTTTTATTCTCCCCAGATGTCAGAAGAAACAGGTGGCAATTACTGATCTGGTCAGTTAAAAATTCCATGGTTAGTGAATGAGGATGGGGTCTTTGGGAGGATAGAATACGACTAAAATTGCTTTGCTTTTTCTTTTGGGTGATGTAGGAGATGAGTTAATGTGGATGAGGGGACAAAGAGCTGTAAAAGAGCAAATATTATTGATGTTACATGAAATATCCTTAGCCTTTTGAAATGGGTAGGTGAGCTCACGAAAGACAGACTTTTGAGCGTACTTGCTGAGCATGACATTATGTAGACTTGTTTTTTTGGACTTGACTAAGAAGTTTTAGTCATGTCCCTCATAGGTTTTGAGTGTCTGCCATTACTGACACTTAAAATAAACTTAATTATATCAGCACTGTAAGGTGAAGCAAAGAGAAGAAGGCTGTCAAATGGATCCTGCTCTGCGAAGAAGTCTTTTAATTAATGCAAGCCATGACTTTACAGTCTGTGTATTAGGGCATATCTTGTTGTGTGCAGTGCTGAAATAAGTTGGAACTGTATTAAATGTAGTGTTCACATAGTGTTCTGCAAAGTGCTGTAAGGCTCTACCTTGACTCCTTGCTTTAAGCTTTGTGCTGTCAGGCTGCATCAGTGACAGCTCCTTACAAGCAAAAGAAGTGGCTTTAGGCAGGGGTGCCAGACTTGAACATGCTCTGCCACCAGCTTCCCTCTTTGAGGCTTTTTTCAAAGAGAGAGAACTGATACAAACAGCTGTATGTTGACATGGTTGAAGTCAGTGCACTGACTGTGGGCACTGCAAACTTTGCAATTTATTCTGTATTTTGGGACTGAAGTAGTTTTGCTTTTAAGATGATTTTTTTTTTAAGCCAAAGCTTGTTTTCTAGTTTTTGGTGGCAGGGTGTTTGTTTTCTTTCCCCATCTGTGCAGCAATAGAAGCTTTAGCTCTCAGAGCAGAAGTCTTCCTAAGCTAGGAAGGTGATGGTACCATTGAATTGTACACGGAACTGCTGAAGTTGGATGGGACCACCAGTGGAGTCATCTGGTCCAACCTGCCTGCTTAAGCAGGATCTTCCTAGAACACATTGCACAGGATTGCTTCCAGACAGTTCTTGAATATCTCCAGTGAGAAAGACTTCACAACCTCTCTTGGCAACTTGTTCCAGGGCTCAGTGACCAACACAGTGAAGTAGTTCTTCCTCATGATTAGGTGAAACTTCTGTGCATCAAGATTCTGCCCATTGCCTCTTCTTCTGTTGCTCAGAAGAGCCTGGCCCCATCCTCTTGACGCTCTCCCTTCAGATACTTAGAGATGTTGGTAAGTTGTACCCTTTCAGTCTTCTCTTCTTCTCAAGGTAGTTCAGATATTTTCTAATATTAGAGGATTTTTTCCATTGATTTAGGCAGTGTGATGTAGAAGTGCCTTGAGTAAACATGTTTTTGTAGACTCTTTGGTTTGTTTGTAAATATTACAAGAAGTTAAGGAACTTCTTTCAAATTCTGTAATCATATTAAAGCCAATTGTTGACTGTTTCAAACTTGTTATAAGGGGTATTTCACAGAGATGGATATGAGGCTCCGAATTTGGGTAACACTGATGGTGACACAACCCCAGAGATGCTTTGCTGGACAGATGTGTGAGAATGTGTGTGTGCATGAACCCAAGCTTTTTGAAATATGATATTTTTGAATGTGGGTTAATGAGGTTGCTGTGTAAGTGTAGGAGTGAACTAAATAGTTTGTATGTGTGCGTGTAAATTTTTTTTTGAGTAGGAGAACACCCATGTGTGTGTTAGGGCTGCCAGTGGCCAAAGTGCCTGAGGAAATGCTTAAAGCTTCTTTGCCACACTGGGTCTTGTAGGGAAACCAGTCATTGGGAACAGAAGAGTTTGCCTTAAAATGCAGTTCTGAGCCACAGTACAGTTCTGCCAGCCTTTAGTGTTTAATTGGTGTGGAGTTAATGACCAAAAGATTTCTTAATTGCCATAATGCTTCGAGGCTGCTTATCTTCAATAAGCTGCTGCTACAACAGATGGCAAGTTAGTGGTTTAGCTGAGGTTCAGTAGAAGTTTGTCACAATTTTATTTTAATGGCCTTAACTTATCTATGTGGCTGTAGATAATGTGTAGTTGAAACCCAAACCTTCACTGGAATAGGCTTCAAATGAATTAAGGTTTTATTTTGTCACCCAGCAAGAGAGAGAACTCCTCTTTACTGTCAAAGAAACTTTGCAGTTTTATCTATGTGATCATCTTTATTTTATCTTCACTTCTTTTCCTTGGCTACTCTCAAGATTCATCTCCACTATACTGTCATTCTCTGCTTCTTTTGAGGGAGTCTGCAGGGAATTGTACTGGTGTCTGCTGTGATTTGAGACAGCTTGCAGCAGCAGCCTGAAGCTGACTGGGTTGGGGCTTTTTTTTTTAGCATCACAGGAGTCTAAGCCACAGGAATAAAATTGACAAAGTTCTATTATTTTCAGATATAAAAAAGCTTTAAAAAATATTCTTATGATTTCAGAGGAAAAAAAAATGACAATTACTTTATTTTTTTTTCTGGAAAACAGGCTACTGTACTTGTACAGTGTTCTCCACTAGCTTTAGATTTGAAACCTTATGTAGGAGTAGGAGGAACTTTGTACTGAGAAACATTGCATAGTAACTAAGTTAAATATTAATTATTATATAATGTTTTTAGAAGTGCTACCATTGGTGACCACTTTTCAGAATTATGTAGAAATCATGACACTTAAGCACACATACTTTGAATATTATTTAGACTCCTTGTTGCATGGGGTTTTTTAAACTTTATGGCTGTATCTTAATATAAGAATGAAGAGGAACATTCTTCTGTCAATATTTAAAGTCATTCTGAACCTATGTTTTCATTTTTAATCAGGTGAAAAATCTAGTGATTGTGTAGGGTTTAGGGATTGTTCTGGTCCCCAAGAGTTTGTCAAACCATTGCTAGTAATGGCCTGTGGGAATTTATTCCTTACATACAAGTGGAACATCCACATAAGTCTGAATGTGTGCTTGCCTTTGTGGCTTTTGACTAATGACAGAAATGAGTATTTGTCTAAATGTGAAGCCAGTTTTGAAACAAACTGAAGTCAGCATGTTGCACCTAATGATGTTACCTGTTGGTGAGATTGGCTCATCCTCTCAGTCAGGTGTTTCTGATGACTTGATGGCTAAGCTGTAAAAGTCCATTTAATCTGTGTCTCTCCTCTGCTAAAGCCTAGAGGATCTGAACTCCCTTGAACTGAACACTGAAAAAAAATCAAGGGAAGTTACTCCCAGCCCTGTTTATATTTGTGATAATCCTGAGAAAGTCAACATCACTTATCTGTTGCTTTTTCCATGAGGTCTTGGCTTGGTGAAATAGCTGATAAGTTGTGTGCAATGTTACAATAGGAGAATACAGAATCACAGAACCATTTAGGTTGGAAAAGACCTCTGAGATCATCAAGTCCACCCTTTGACTGATCACCACCCTGTCAACTAGACCGTGGCACTTAGTGCCACATCCAGTCCTTTCTTGAGCAGCCACTCTGCCCCCAGCCTGCAGCCCTGCAGGGGGTTGTTGTGACCCAAGGGCAGGACCCGGCACTTGGCCTTGTTGAACCTCAGACCATTGGCCTCGGCCCATCGATCCAGCCTGTCCAGATCCCTCTGCAGAGCCTTCCTGCCCTCCAGCAGATCAAGACTCCCTCTCCAGCTCTCAGTATGTGAGGTATTGCCCTAATATTAAAAAATAATTCCCAGAAAATTGTATTTTTACATTTTAAATGTTCTCCCAAGTTAGGGATGAATTCTTCTGGTGGGAAAAAATTTTTCTATAGTTTCCTTGTTACTCATGAATTTCCTTTTTTTTTTTTTAAAACAGGAAGTTACTTTTCTCTGTTTTATTTTGCTTGCATTGTCTTATCTCTGACACTTTTTCCACAAATTCATTCTTTTGTATAGTTTGCTTGAGTAATTTAAATTTTGAAGTTACATGTGAAGGTTTTTTTAGTGTTTGTATTAAGTAATGATCAGCAAAAAATAGTTGATGCAGTGGGCTCTGCCTTTATTGATGCTTTTAAGGCTTTTTATTTATGATTAGTACATTTTTAGTGTCCTTGTCATAATCTTTTTCACCAAAATGGATATTGTGTAGGGGTATGTCTGTGACATGAGAGAGTGTGAATAACTTCAGGAGTAATCTATTAATAAGTGTCACTACATGGTCAGGAAGGTGTTATGTCTGATGATTATTTCTTCTGTAGGTGTCTCTGCTTAGTGGGCTTTACTGGGGTTTAGTGGAGCAGGAATCCCTGTCATTAAGGCATGAGAGGATCACTGGAAGGTGTCTTTCTGGCACCTGTTGTGTCTGCCCTTCCAATATGTTGTTGTGATTCTTCCTTTACTCTTAAGCAAAATTTGACTGACAATATTGAACAAGGAGGATGATGGAAGCTCCTCTTCATGGAAAACCAGTCCTCGTTGTGGTCAGACATCCTGAGCTAGTTGGCCAACACTTGAAAGGAAGTTGCATTGGTTAGGCTTACAACTCTGCTGTATTGCCTTCAAGGGGGAGAAAGGCAGAAAGGATGTCTGTGTATACTACTGCTACTGTGTGGATTTAGCCTTCTAATTAGGCTGTCTTTTTTTTTCTGTCTTCCCAATCACACTTTTACTATTTGAGAGAGAGAACACGTTTGGGTAACTGGTGAGCAGACGGGCAGTCTGAACACTGCGGCGTATTGGGAGCCAGGGGACTTGCAGGGAAGCTGAGCTTTGTGGCCCTGTTTTTTCCCTTTGTGAATTGTCTCAGGTAGACCGTACTGATTATTGAGCTTTTTATCTACTATTAAAGCACAACAGTATTGGTACATGTTAAAAGATAGATGATTTGTCTGAAAAATGCAGTTGATTTTCTTTAAGGTTGTTTTGTGTTGTGGTGTTTTTCGTTGTTGTAGCTGTTTTGGGTTTTTTTAATTGCACTCTTGGAAGTAGACTTAAATCAAAGCAACTATCTTTTTAAACCAGCTCCTTAAGTTTGATACCCAAGCTGAGTGAAATATTCCAGAATCTCTTATCAGTGCTATAAAGACTTTACTTCAGGTTTTGTTCCATCCTTGTTTTTATCTCATTCATATATCTGTCTTCTGGCCAGTGGAGACAGTGCTGATTCTGCTCTTGTTAGTTGTTTAATCTGCTCTTAAAATGATGTATTTGATGGAGACTCCTTAACCTTACCAAGCAACCTATTTTTGCCCTTAAATACTTTGCTGTTAATTTTCTATTGCATAGAAATCTCCCTTGCTGCAAATCAAACATTTTATTGATTATTCTGTTTGCTGTGGATAGAGAGAACTGACTCTTACTTTCTCCTCGGTGTTCTGATCTGTAAGCTTGGTGTCCCTAGTCCTTTCAGCCTTTCCTGGCAGGTAATATTGTCTATGTCTGGTGGTAGTTGTGTTGTGGCTTTTCTCCAGCTATTCCTGTCTGGCTTAAAGACCCACATTCAGAATGAGTTGCAGTTTTGCCTCTGAGACTTCCTGGAGCAGTGTTGGGTGAAAGGATTATGGCCTGTGTCACATACACTGTGCATCCCAAGGTAGCGTTAGCTTTTTGCCAAGTCTGATCTGGTTGACTCCTCTTTTGCGTATAGTCACCTCTGTGTCTTTGAAAACACATGGTAATTCTGTTAAGATCTTGCTATTTAGTTTGATCATGGGAAAGTTTTAGTAATTAATAGTCACAAACATTAATCAAGTAAACTGCGACACCTATTCTTCCTTCTGTGTGTAACTCTTCCATTGAAGAAAATTTTACTGGTTTGACATGGCTTGTGTTTGGCAAACCCAGGATGGCTGTTCCTTCTCTCCGTATCATCTAAGTATTTAAAAGACTTGTTTGATTATATTTAACTTCTCTGGGAACTAAAGATAAGCCACTCCTCAGGTGTTTCTGCCCTTCACCAGCTGTTTTTTTCTCCCTCAGCTTTGGGGTCATTTTTGAGGGGTGATGTTATTTCTTTGCTTTAAAGAAACGGCTTATATAGTTTACCTTTTTCTAAGCTTCTAGTTATCCAAGGTATCCTCCATGAGTTTTCAAAGATGGGATTATTTATTTTTGAGATAGCCCAGAGGATTTCCTGAGCAACTTTGTTGAGTGTTATCAGATGTAGCCAGCTTGGAAAAAAGTCTAAAATCTAAGTATGGCCATTTCCGATAATCAACTATTAGGGGTGGATATTTTTACCTATTTAATTTTGTTAATTGTGCAAGTCACCTGCTTGTAGTTGATCTCTTTGGTGAGGACTTGTTCTTCATGAATCTGTTTTCTCTCTTCATTCAGTAATGGAGAAATTCTCTTAGTAGTAGTAGTAGTAGTAGTGTACTGATAGAATGATTTCTTAGTAGCCTCAGGCTGTTTTGTGAGAATTATTTCGTTTTGTGTCTTTAGCCTTTTATATTTTTCCCTTGTATTCTCTTGCCATTGTTATGCTTGTTATTCCTTTTGCATGCTTTTTCTGAGTCATTATTCTCTTCCTATGTTTTCTATTCTTTTGCTGTGCTTGATTTTCTTGAATTTGTTTGTATCTATTGTGTCATTTGAGAATTAGCTCTTCCTTGCTGTAGACTTGCCTTCTGTGAGCTCTTATTTAGTAATGTTAAATCTGTCTCTTGCTGTTCTTCCTTCCTTTCCCTTTGCAGTAACTCTTGACTTGATGGTTCACTTCCAGTGAAACTGCCTCTTATTGTTTACTGTCAACCACTTTTTTTCTTACTGGCTACAGCTAAAGGAAGTGTCTCCAGTTGCTTTCTGTGTTTTAAAAATGTAAGTTCCTTGAATCAGTTTCAGTAGGAGCCTGGGTTCTTAGTATCTTGTAATAAGAATTTTTATGCTTTTTTCCCTCTTCTACGTGATCAGAAAGAATATCTCCTGTCTCTTGACTATTTTTGATGGTCTGTAGTAAGCTTACAGATTGCTTGCACTCACATGCTTTCTTCCTTTTATTATTTACAGACTTCCAGGATATCTCTCTGCATTTGTGATGCTTGTGTCCTTTGGGTATAGAGCATAACGCTCCTGGGCACTTGGATTTGTTTGGTTTGGGTTTTTATGTGTTTGAGGGTTTGTTGTGTTTTTTGTTTTTCTGTGAACTGACTCAATCCTCTGTGTTAGTATTCCAGCAGGAAAGGGACTCTTATGGAGTAGGTCATAGCCTTAATCATGTTCAGAGAATTCTAACTCCTTTTCTTATGCTTCATACATTTGTATGCATATATCTAAGACTGATGGATTGGTTGTTTGGATTTTATGAACTTTTGTGAATAATTACCTGTTCTTTTAGGCTCCTTTTCAGATTGCCCTGGTATATCATCTTTGGACTCCTGATGTTTTGCTCATGGTCCTAGTGTAAAATATTCACAAACAGTAGCTGGTGTTATGAATGAATGTTGAGCAGCTTTCTGCGATGCCTTAGAGGTGATGCACATCTGCCTGTTGGTTAGACTTGATAGATGTGATTTCTGCTCCTCTGACAAGTTACTGAAGGAGGCAGAGAACATCCAGACAAGCCCAAGTACACAGCCCAAGGCAGGGCCAGCAGACAGCTTGTTCTCTATGGCATTTTCTCTGATACAGCTCTTTAGCTGCCTTGTTTTTCACAGTCTTTCCGTGGATTGCCTTAAAGACTTTGTAGTCTCCTCATAGATTGTCTTAAAGACTTTGCAGTTACAGATGTCTCAGCTCAGCTGCTCCTGCTTCTCCTTAATGCCTCCCCCCCCAAAAGAGTGATCCTACTCAGTATAAGAAATATAGGCAAGTGTTCCTACAAATCCAGTCCAGGACATAAATTTGGCTCACTTCTCATTATAACCCTTACATGCTTGGGTCTAGGAACATTCCAGATGAGAGTTTTGGAGATGCCACTTTTCTTCTTTTGTTCCTGGTATGTATGTTGGATTCATGGTTGTCTTCCTGCCATATACACCCCTGCATTTTGGTGAGATAGACTCTTGGACACACTGATCTCTGCTTCTTAAGTTGCAGCAGTAAATCAAATGCTTGGGTCAAAGGACTTCAAATTTTACATGTTTCTTCAGTCGATTCAGTAAATTTCTGGTGCCTCCCATGCTGGTAGTTGAAGGAAATGACGTGTTCTGTTTCAGTAGTGTGGTGTATGGGTGTATGCTGAGCATCAAGAGCTGGGGAGTTTGAGGGTAATGAAGTGCAAGGACTGAGGTAATGTTCTCTGGATATTTGTGTAACTTGTGGTTTTATTAACTTTGTAGTGATTTGTTAGAAACAGCCTTTGAATGCAGTTCTGATGTTAAAGCTTACTTGCTGCATCTTCTCCTGTAATTTTGGTGATTGCTCTTAAGTCTTAACTGTTAAAATAGGACTCTGCTTCTTACTGATGCTGATTTTTGCAGAATTGAATGGGCTGAGAAATGGAGAACTATTTCTCTGGCTTGTATTGTCTGTGTCATGTCCACGTACAGGGTATGCAATTTGTCTGACTTTTCTGTTTCTCTGCTGTGGGAAAAACATGGCTAGTTTCAGAAATTGTATTTGGTGGATCTTTCTGAAAATGTCCTCTCCCATGCATGGCTTTACTTAATACTCTGAGGTTTTACTGTCAGGAGTGTGTATGTTTTAACCTTTTACTAGTTAACAGGTGAGGTCATTTTTGTGTAGCATAATTCCTGGAGTAGGGCATTTACAGTTGTAGCATTGAAGTTACACAGTCGAGTAGCTGCCTTCTAAATGTTGTCTTATGCATCTTACACTTGCCTTTGGATGAATGCTTCTTACTGTTCATAAGGAAAGTACAGGCACATTTTGGTGGTTTTTTGCATAATCCTATTAATTTTACATATTTCTATTCAGGATTGAAGTATAAACAACAGATTAAATCTCTAGCAACTCTGTATTAGGAAAAAAGGTATATGCATGCTTGTTATGTGTCAGGGCTAGTTGAGAGATTTTTGAGGCATTTTAACTACCTGCTCAGAAGACTGACCATTGTACTGGGGAAAATAAATGCTCAAATCATGTTCATTATTAGCTTTTGGTATCTTTTAGCACATGTGACTGCAAAATTGCTGGGAAAATATTGAACATATTCCTAGAACAGTAAAGGCAGAATCCTGGAAGGAGGTGGATTGGCTCTGTTTCTGTGTCATATTTAGCTACCAAGAAGGGATGTATTGCATGTGGGATGGGATGTGTGCTCCTAAAGAATTTGTAATGTGTGTAATGAAAGCAAAATCTCCTTCTCTCCCTTTTTCCGCTGGAGAGCCTGGGTTCTTGGTAGCTGCACACTGAAGTATTACAGATCCAAGTATTTTTTCACTGAAGTCTAAGCTTATCTGTGCTTAAGTTAGTTCTGTTATTTTGTGTACTTGCTACCATTTCACTTGTCAGATGGGGATAGCATTTAATTCTGTGCTGGAAACTCTTTTGATCTTATTAATTCCTGTACATCCACAAATAAGAGACATGATTTCCTCCCCTTATGATTTTAATTTGGTTTCAGATTTTCAAGTTTGCTTTAGCTTGCAAATTGTCCATACCTTTATACATAACTTAAAATATTATTTTTTTGCTTTTTATTTTAAATGCAATGTAAAAAGGTATGTAAGAGCTTTATAAAAACCATTGTAGGCAAATTTACCTTCTTCTCCCCTGCTGCAAATAGAATTGAAAAAATCACCCAGAAGACTAAGCCAGCTCATCTAGTACAGTTGAGTTGCAGATATATTTGGGTGACCACAAAGCTTTTCCATGTGAAGGGTGATAAAAATGTGAAGGGATACAGGCGGCTTTTTTGGTACTGCCTGTCTGTAGAAATACCATAATGCCTTTCATTTGCTAATTCAGCTCCATTTGAAATAGATCTTCACTACCAGATCTTCAGTTCTGCTCTGCGTCCTTCGTGCTGTGACTGATAGACTTATCCCTCACTTTGAGAGTATTCCAGGACACTTTACTCTGCTTCCCTGTCCTCATTTTAATTCTTGTCTTCTGCCCATCCCCAGTACCTCTGCAGAGAACTTCATTGCTTCGCTAAGCTAAACGAGCCAGGGCTCTTGCTGACGGCCCTGCTTGGCTGTCACCATGTCTGTTCCAGTTAGTCCTTCCTTGAAGGTGCTTGACCAAATGAGGTCTCCTCCAGAGGGCTGTGAAGCAGCACTAATACTTCCCAATGTCTCTTGAAAACAGTGTGATGCATGTTGGAGTCATGTTTTCTTTTTGCAGCCTCAGTGATGACCGTAAGCCGTTGGTGTAACAAAATGCCCATTCGCTTCCCAATCTTGATAGAGAATTAATCTCAGAAGGGATATTTGGTTGCAAATACAGCACGAGAAACTTGTCAGTATCTCTTTTTTAATTTTCCTTTAAGATGTGCAATTTCTTGATTTGAAGCTGGCAGTTGGAAAATTCTGACAGTTGTAAACTAAGAATAATTAGTTGAATAGGATGAAAGAGAAGTAGTTATGGAATCATCAGTACAAATCATTAAATATACATATGCACAGTGATACTTCTTAAAAATAACCAATTATTAGTAACATATTCTTCAATTTACATGCAGTACTTCAGGTCAGTGCAATGCAAGATACAAAGAAGATAAGGATATTAATTGCTACTGGCTTTAATCTGAATAAACAGTCTTATTTATCCGAATGATTGCTTGCACAAGTATAGGCAAGCTGTAGTTTCTTGGTTACACACAATTTAAGAGCTGATAGGCTCATACTTATTGTAGCTATTGGGTTTTGCTCTGTTTAAAAACATTTTTCTTTGAGAAAATAGTTATGAAATCATAACTATAAAGATGAGCATAAGCTTATGTTACAGTTTGCAGCTTTCTGATTGGTATTTAATTTTTTACTTCAAAACTTAGAGCTCTGATTTTTTCCTATCTTCATTATTTCTTTGCTGAAGTGGCATTGTTTATTACACTATGCTGGCTGTAATATTTCTGTTCTGAATTCTGTATTAATTTACTGCCCTAAGCGTGAATAGAGATTTTTTAAAAATTATTGGTTTTAATGAGCAAAATAATTTTATTTTACTCTGGAATTGAATTTTTTCTCTTATTTATGATGCTACAGGGAAATGGCTCATCAGCTGAAGCTGCCCATTTGTACAGATAGCGATGCTGTAGTTTGCAGAGTAAAGTTTAATAGTCAGATAAAAGTGCAGCTTCTCGCTTCTCTTTCTTTTTTCTTCCCCTTCCCCCCAGAAAGGGATAATAAGAGCTCTCAGCTGATTGATGAAAACCAGTATTTGTTCATATGTTACAACCAGTATTCATGGAAGTGTTGCCAAATTTCATGTGACTTAACTAGAGTGATCTTTAGAATAGCTGTGCTGATGGCCTCTGCCTGGCTGTATGATATTCTGTGTGTTAAAAAAAGAAAAAAAAAAGATTGGCCTGGCCCTTGAATCTGTTCACAGTGGTAGCAAATGGGAGGCTGTTTGCTGTCCAGCAGGGATTTCTGCCTGAATTACCAGTTCTTGTGGCTACCCAGGAAGTAGGAAGTACTAGTAGAAAGGATGATCCCATTTGTCTGTGTTCCCATTTGTGTGTGTTGCTGACTTCCAAGGGCCTGTTGATTCACTTTGTCCAGTTTCTCAGAAGGTAAGGGGAAAAAAGGCTCATCAGATTGAAGCATCTGAATATGTAACAGAAGAAAAGTGATGATGAAGAGCAATATTTGCTGTTTCATTCTGAGCCCAGATTAATTCTGGTTTAGGTAGATTATTTGCTACTTGAAGTTTTCAAATAGCAATTATTTTAGATCATATCCTATGGAAGGAGCATCCAAACAGGAATTAATTCGGGAAGGTCTTTGGCCTTTTGTCAAGAGAAATGTCATGAGATCATGTGCCAGACAGTGCTTAGGGATTTTTCTTAGTTACAGTTTAGGTTTGTTTTTAGCAGTAGAATTCAACACAGAATTGAGTATCTTCAGAATGCAGTAGGACTTCTGATAGGGTCTGTACACTTCATTCTGCAAAGCTACTGTCTGTTTCTTAATTTTTTTCTCCTTAGAGTATTATTTGATAGTGATTAGTTGCCACATCAGACTTTTCAAAATAGAAGAAAGAGAGGGGGATTTCATTGGAGTGGTTGAGGTAGGAGTGAGTATTACCCATCTGCAAGTTTGATGGAATGAATAGTTAAGGTCTGCATCATTCAAATTAACGCCCAAGGAAGTGATTTCACCTTGTTCAGTAAAGCAAAATAGGTGAAAAAATCTCTTCTTTGAGTACAACCTTGCTTTAACTTCCAGTTAAAAAGTTAAGTGATTGTAGATCATTCTGTCTTGTAATGGGATACAGATCAGAATTCCATCTTTTTAATTTTGGATTATGAATTCTTCATAGTTCCTGTAGAGATCATAGCTTTTTTTGTGTGCTGACATTTTCATATTGTGGCACTATAACCTGTGAACTCCTTATTTCCTAACAGGTGCTCATTTCCTGAAGGATGTATTTTAAATTGATTCAACTAAAAGAAAAACTGAGTGTGCTATTGAAGAATGTGTGGGAGGAATGGCACAGAATATAGACATTGCTTCCTTAAAACTCATTACAGAATAGCAATATCTGTCTTCCTTTCAAAGTACTACTTCAAAGTCATCTTTTTGAGGTTCTGCTGAGAAAAAACCCTGTCCCTGGGGAGCTTCAGGCACCTTTATTTGCAGCATAGGTCATGTCACTTTAGATGGCTGTGTTTCTGAGTAAGACTTTTTGTCAGACCAGGCTTGATGGGTTTGTGAATTTTAAGTAGCTGTTAGACTTCAGTTTATTCTGATTACTGTGCTACAGTAGAATTGTTTTATTTTGGCACTGAGGACCCAAAGGAAAAAAAGATACATCAGCTAAATAATCAGTTTTATGTAAATACACCAGAAATGGTGCTTTACTTATTTTCAGAGGACTTTAGTCTTAAAGAACCAGAATTAGAAAACTGGTTTTCTTCCTATTCTGCACTGCTCAGTGCTGTCTGATTTCCTTCCTCCCTGCTCCAATTTTGAGGTTTTTCTGTGCATCTGGTCACACAAACAAAACAATACCTTAATTACATATACTTTTTGCACAGACTTTTAAAAGGTATCCATGTATTTGATCCAGCAGATGCTAACAGTGCATGACCAGCACTTTTCCAAACCATGGAGGAATTAGATGCTTTCAACTTTCTCTGACTAGTAGTGTTATGGCTTATGTTGAAGAACAGGGCTGTGTACAGGTGATTTATCCTCCTCCTGCTGCTTCCTGCCCCGTGATGAGCATGTAAATACTTATATCTTATAAAAATTCCTTGGCACAAAGTCTTGTTGGCCAAGTATCTTAGACTTGAGTTTTAGCAGGAGGTGGTACACACTTAGTCATCTTGGTTTTGTTTTAGGGGATCTCTCCAAATGGGTGAGATGGGGACAACCTCCCCACCCACCCCCACCATCACTCTTAAATCAGAACTGTTGCTAAACTGGAAAGTATTGGTCTTTTTGAACAAGTCTTGTATATACCTGCTACTTACACTTTTTAAAATTCCTCTCCGTAAATTGAACTTACATAATGACAAAGGCTTCAATTGGGAAAAGTATAACTTGAAATTTCAGTTTCTGTTGAAAATTTCTTTGACATTCTGACTTAGTATCAAAGGTCTTAAAGGATTTCACTGTTGGAAAAGAAGCAAATCAGGTTTGAGATCTTTGAGGGTGTGGGGAGAGGAATAACGTTGGGGTTTTGAGCCATTCATAGTACACTTGCCTTATCTACATGCAGGATAGATCGAGCTTTCTAGATTAAGTCTCCCCACCCTCAGCTTGTCAGCTTGTTTGACATCAACAATTTACTTTAGGAATAGCTTTTACTAAACCATGAAAGTAGTGTTATGTTTACTTAAAGCCAGGTGAGAAGTTTTAATAATAAGACCTTGTTGAAGAAGGGAAGCCTTCAGAGAACCTGTCTTTCGGGTTAGTCAGATTCTGTAGTGGCTGATTTTACTTAATAAAGAAAACACTGGAAATCAATGTTATCACATAAAAAAAGATTAAAATTGCAGAAGAAGTGTCACTAAAATTATTGAAGTCTCATAATGTTGATTTTGTTTGTAATTTTCCTCATTATTCATATAAGAAGACTGTTATATTGGCTAAAGAGGGATTAACCTTGGATCTCACAAACTTTATTTTGGCAGTAGCACAGGTCAAAAGAGATAGAAACCATTTTGCTCATAAGCATTTTCTGTGGAGATGCTTGGATAGTGAGTGCCTAATTTTGGTTTAATACGATGACTATTGCCAAATATTATCTTAAAAACTCTTAATAGATTTTTCATAATATGAAGTAATATCATACTTTGCCTGTTGGAGGGCTAAATGAGTGACCTGTTTGACAAGAGCCTCGTTAGATTGTCGCACGTAGTTGGGTTTGTAACTGAGTGCAACACTGTGCTCTCTGCTCGGTGTTTTCCTGGCTTTTGCTTGTCTTTACAAACAAAACGAGTATGAATTCTTGAGTTAGATGGATCATCTTTTCGTAGTGCCAGCATTCCCTGTGTTTAACCCTTGAGTAGTAAGTACATAATTCCTGCTGGCTAAGCATGACAGAGAAGCAGGACACAATACGCTGATGTGCTTTACAGTCCCAAGATTTCTAACCAGCCCCATCCAGACGTATATACACAAGGTGGTACCTACAGCAATAACATGTTGGCTGTCACAGCTGGTTGATGTCTCTCACATGGTGTTCTGCAGCAAATCTGCTTCCACAAACACCCTCAGTGACTGGGAGGGCACTGTGCACTCAGGTCCTGCTGAGCTCCTTGGCTTTTGAGTGGGGTTTAGGCCTGTTTCTACATCAGAACAGATTGCTGAGGTTATGTATTTGACTGAGCTCTCTGGTATGATGTTAATGATTTCTGTTAAGTAAAATAGCTGTTGAGCATAAGTTTGCTGTGTGTTAGATACCAATGTAAGTAAGGGTTGAGTCGACACGTTCGCTGTATTGATGTGCAGTGCTTTTGCCCTCTGGAGCCTCTGCCAGGCTTCTCACTAACACTTTACTCGTGACTGTTCAGCTTCTGGCAACCTCTCTTTCTTCTGCTACTTAATTATTTCAGACCTAAAAAGTAGTTTATCTATATTATTTGAGAGTAATATCAAAAATTTAAAATACAGAGTCTGACTGTTGGAACTTCTGCAGCTTTCACTTTTCTGTATCCCTGATGATTGACATAAAGATTTAAAGATTCTCTGAAATTGTGTGTAGTCCAGCAGCTTTTTTAAGAAGTACCAAAGGACTGACTTCTGGTATCATTGACTTGTTTATGGGTATGGTTTTTTTCATTGAAAAATTTTCAATCTCAAGAGTGTGGACTACACTAAAATAAAGCGGGCTGGGCTGGGAAATGATAATTTAGGTGTTTGTGAATATTGATGCTGAGGACAGCATGCTTGGTAAAATGAATTGATAATTTGCAAAATTAATCAATTGACCAGATCAGGTATTGGCTGCCTTAATATGGATGTATGAACTTTAATAATTATCATCTTGTCTTTGCTTTGCCTGGTTTTTATTTGGTATTTCAGCATCCTTGGTAAAATCAAGGATCTTTGTGTCGGAAACCTTCACAACTTTCCCTGTTGGTGACACTTGCAGCTAATCAATAATCACTTTATCTGGCACTGTCTCTCCTGTAATATTGAGACTGCCTGGCAAGCAAGTGTGTATTAGGAAATATAACTGCATTCTATTCAGTGCATATTCAATCATACTAGAGAAGTGTGATTAGCACAAGAAAAATTTAGATGTTTATGTCAGCTTCTTAAACAAAACACTCCTAACTCAGGGAGAGGTACTATGGTAGTGTGTTTATCTTTTACCTTTATAGTTAATAAGAGTATTTGGTGGTCTTTATTCACATACACACTCTCCTCCCCCCAAGATATGTTTCACTACTGCATAACACTAAACCATGTTTGGAGTGGAAACCTCCAAACTTCTCACTGTTGCCCATCAAACATATACTTATTTTCAATCTACTGATTAAAAGCTCTTTGCAATTAAATTTTCTGCAACTGATGTAGAAAGATTTTTTCTTTTTCTTTAAAATAATAATAATAGACTCTGATAGCTGCTTGAGTTTCTTGAATGTTGCTCTGCTAATGAACCTGGAAATGTGTTGCATATTGCTGATTATTTTCCTGCCTGCTGTTGGATGTGTTAATTTTGCATTCTCCTTACTCCAGTGCTAGGAAGAAAATTCTTACATTTAATCTTAAAATATCATTTTGATATGCTTTTCTAAGAGGTCATGCTTTCCTTCTGCAGAAACTTTAGTTCTTTTGGGGGTTATTTAAAAATTAAAAATAAGAGCTCCACAGACTTCTGTCTTACCTTCTGTTGGAAAAGTTTCCTGTTCGCCTGCCACTTGGGTGTCAGACTTTCATGACCATGGACAGGGACTTTCAATGACCTTGGGCCAGCCCAGCCACAGTGCATCAGGCCCAGGCACACTGTGTCAGAGGGCACTTCTGCATTTCTTGGCCATGTTGCTACTGACCATAAATACACCCGTAGCTCCAGTACTAATGTGCTCGTCCTCTCCAAGGGGATTCCTGAATATCGTTCTGGGTGACCATTCATCTCTTTCCAAGACCTCCCTGGACCGTTTCTTTCAGTGTTAAGATTACCCTTAACAACAAATACTTTCATGAAAAAATAACGGAATACAGTGTTTTTTGTAGAGCACATTCTGCTTTATTGGGCATATGCTTTGTTTTGCTTTGGTTTTGCACCAGTTGATATCTCACAGGGCTTACGGTATTTCGGTGGGTGAGTTTGTTTTTGCTTTCATGTGGTGCATGGAACTGGCCTGCCCAGAGTACGGAAACCAGACAGTACTTTTCTTAGTCTCTTGAGCATGTACTACCAATGCCTTTAAAAATGTTCCTGGGTTTCTTAAAGCAGATTAAAAATATTCAGAATGTTGAAATAAATGAAATCTCATAGGCAAGAGGGATGACAGTGCCAAGTAGATCTGTTGCAGTTTGCTCCTCCTCTGAAAAACTGGGTTGTACCAGATGTTAACTGGTGGACTTAAAAAAGGATTAAGGAAGGGATAAGTATTGATAGTTTATGGTTGATTTTCACATCATAATATCTCTTCACTGCTGTCATATACATTGTGCAGAGACTATTGTTACTGCAGAGGATATGGTCACTACTGGCGGAGTTCAGGAGCAGTGTTTAAAGCAAACAAACCCTAAAACCTTCATGTGCTAGAGGTCTGGCCAGCACACTGTGCTGTCTGACAGTGCTTGGTGCTAGAGAATGGAGAGGGAGAACTACAGTGGATGTGTAGAATAACCCTCCCCCCGTGTGTCTTTCCAGGTCTTACAATCCAGGGGTATCATGCATCAGATTTTGTTTGTTACCTACTGTTGAACCTCTCTTATGCACTTATCATCATTCTTTCCTCTCATCTATGTGTTTGACTTTTGCAGTGGCTTATCCTTATATCAGTTTGTGTTAGGGAGGGAAGGATCCTAAATTTTCACTCACTGAAATCAGATAGTTTGCTATTCTGTTGAACTAAATGCATAAAGAAATCATTCTTCATATCTGAGAGTCACTTAGGATTTTGTAAGCATCACTCATCTGCCAACAGCAGTTCTGTGACCGATTTAGCTGTGTCTGGGAGAGGAGAGGAACAGCTCAGCCTGAGACTGGAGAGCTCCCAAGTTGGAGCTTCACTCAGGCTTCGGGGAGGGGGATCTTCACCAGGGAGGGGCACCTGAGACTGCTGCCTCCCAAATGGTGTTGGGTGACAGCGGTGGGGAGCGAGGCAAAGCTGCTCTGAGGAGCTGCAGAGCAGTGCTGGGGTGTGCTCACTGCCTGGAAGTGCCTGAGAGAAGGCTCAGCACAGAACAGCTGTGGCAAATGGGTTTTGGCACAAAAATGCAGGCAGGAGAGCAAGTGGCATGGATGAGACACCTGGATGGGTTTTGAGAGGGTAGCAGGGTTAAGTGCAGTACCTTTCTCTAGTGTGTTAGACACTCACAGATCTTTCAACAAACTTAATTTTTTACCTCCCTATATAAAAATAAGGTAATTGATCCAAGTGGTATGGAATACCTATATTATATTAGGACCTTGCAGAATAAAGTGTAGCCTGAATTGTCCCTTGGAAACTGTTTTGTTTTCTAGTCTATCTTTTCTAAGAAAGCAAAACCTTTCCTGAGAAAATCAGTGCAGAATATCCCTGCTGGTTTTCCCCAGGAGAAATTTTATTAAATCCTGCATTTATTTTTTTTTAACATCACATTTCTGTTGAACTGTTTAGGGTTCAGTGATGATGCATCAAATCTAAATTTCCTTCCTGTGCTTTTCTTCTCCTGAGCTCTCCCGAGAATGTTGTATCACTCTCACTTCCATGATCTTTGTGGCTTCACAAGGCCTCAGCTGGGAGAAAGATGGGGGTGTGTTGTCTAGTAATATGTCACTGAGCCTCCTGAAGGTCTGATTTCGATAGCGGCGGGCTATTAGAGCAAATTATGGCAGCCTCTGAGTGCTTATTTTCTAATTGCTCAACTGGTTCTTCAAGGTCATTCTGGTGTAATCAAGCACTGTTGTTTAAGCTGTGATTCTCTCCTTCTTCACACTTTTTGGTATGAATTATACTGTGCCAAAATGATGCATGCCTTATTCTCTAGAAAATCACTGTTTTCAAGAAGGTGAGTTAGTGTGACAGCAGCTTCTAAGAAACACAGGATATATTTCCCTATATCTTTTTCATTGTAAATTCCATTTATAGCAAGAACAGGAAGGTTTCACACACATACTTCATTATGGTGAAGAGTTCTTGTGGAGATTCATGTTTTCCTGATGATCCATGTCAGCCTTCCTTCTGGCATTCACTTTCACAAAACGGGTTTTTAAAACATAAAACTATAAAATCATTAAAAAGGATATTCAGGGCTGTAAAAATAAGTTTAATTTAACAAAAAAAAAAAAAGTTAGGGTTATCCAGAAGTGACAGCTGTCTAGCTTGTAACTTCCACTTTAATTCTCTGCACACAGAGTTATATCTGTCAACATATGGCCCCGTAACTAGATCTTGGAAGGTCCTTCTGCCATTCTTCCTGTCTCTTTAGTTACATGTGGAATTTAATCCTGATAGTTAACTTTGTAATCTCAGACACTTTCTTGCTATAGGCTTTGGATAACTGCAGTTTCCTAGATCTTTGAAAGCTTCATAAATAAATAATTTAAAAAATCATCTGCTCCTCTAGTGCTGCTGAAGTATAGAGCAAGAATTAACATACTGAAATTGTTAGTGCAACGATAATGTCCTTGAGCTCCTTTAGGACTCTTGGCTGAATGTCATCCACTCTTGGTGGTTTGCTAATTTTTCACTTGTCCATTTTCTGGTTTTTTTCTAGCAGTGCTTTGCTTTGAAACAGATCCTCTAATCCATCTTCCATAAAGAAGCCTTTCACTGGGAGAACATCTTTAAGCTCCTCCACAGTGAACATGAACATAGAAAAAATAAATCTGGTGTTTCTGCTGTGACCTTAGCTTTTTAAGCATTTTTAATGTTTCTATTTGTTTACTTACCTTAGCTTTAGAGATTCTCACAGATTACTTACTGTTCCTTTCTCCTTATGGGCCTTGAGAAAGGATTTAGTTGTAGTTTTTATACTTCTTTTTCTTCCTTAAATTATTTGTGGAACTGTCTCATTGTATTTTTTTTCTCAGTCTGTTTTTAGCTTGCTATTGTTTGAGCCCCATTTGGACAACTTCTACAAGATTCTTCTAATATTTTCTCTAATATGTTATTTAGCCACCTCCTTCTCTTGCCTGTCACGTCATTATTCATCCCCACTTAAGTCTTTTTTTGTGATTTTTGTGTTTGCTCCAAGCATCACATACAATGTCTTACATCTCATTGCCTACAGACACTTAATTTTTGATGATTCTCTTTGTTTCCTCCTATTTGTCTAATTCCTTTTTTTAAAATTCCTTGGTGTTTGTTCCTCCTGCAGATATTTAGGTCACTACTAAATTCTGGGGGGGTTATGCTAATATTTTTAAGCAAATTCTGCACAGTGCTTAGGATCAAGAGATGTGTTTTCTTTTGTTAGCAACATGACAACTCATTCCATGAAGCAGTCATTCCTGATGTTCAGTAATTTTGTCTTGGCTTCTTGTGACATTTAGTGGGTAACTAAACCTCCCACTGTTTTTGTCTCTGCTTTTGTAACATTTCTGACTGCTTTTAGCTTGGCCACTCAGTTCCTGCATGTTTCAGTGTGATGGCTCATGCATTTCTCATTACCACTGTCTTGAATGTAAAGAAGGTAAATGTACTCCTTTAATAATATTGATGAACTTATCTTTTTATTAATTTTCAAAAAAATTATAAAATTTTAGCTGCAGATACCAATTTCATTCTGAGCTTTCTTACTGGTTTCTTGGTTTTTGAATACATATGCATACCAAAAACCAGTGGACCTCCAGACTAGAGGATATCTTTTCTTGGTCAAGAAGACTTCTTTTAATTAAAAACACCTTCGTTTTTTTCACTTTTTGGAAGGTGTCTCCATAAAAAGAGGTAACTTGTTCCACATCAGCATTTTTGTTCCCATAATTTTAGGTCTGAGATGCTTGGCTTGCATATGAGGGTTTTTTTTTTCTTAAATACCTACTCTGGAAACATAGCATAGGGTATGTAAGAGAAGTTGTGTGGTTTCTTGTGTGTATTTGCTTTAGCAATTCTTTGAAATTATTTTTTTTGCCTTTGAAAAAAGCTAGCTGAAGATAATGGCTTTGCAATAATCCCCTTGTCTCTAAACTGAGCAATTGGTAATTGTGTGGATGTGTAAATCTGAAGGATGCTCTTTTGTACTGAAGAAGGCTCCAGTCAGAGTTTATGGTTTGGTAGCAGGGCAGAAATATTTTCTGACCTCTGTCAATACAACAAACAAGATGTGTGGGGGTCCTACATTAAACAGACCGCTTTTTATCACGGTCTTTAGATAAGTCTTAGAGATATTAATATCTGACAACAGTAGGTGGAAAACTGGAGGGCAAAAAGAGGTTAGCAAAAACATGTGGAAGGTGGAACAGAGGCATGAGGTAAAATGATATCTGAAATCCCGGAGCTCAACGGTTGCTCAAGAAGAAGGAAAGTAAAGAATAATATAATTGACTTTATTTCCCCTTTCCTGCTGTTTTTAATCTAATGCTTTTTCTTCAAGTTGGTGTGATCTAGGGCTCTTCATTGTCACGGGCTTGAATTTGTGTGTTGTCTTAACTTTACTCTTGATTTAGTGTCTTCAAATAATGCTGTATGAGAACAGTTGGGACTTGTAAAAGGCGCTTCACTGCTGCCTGCTGTGGTCTCTGTTACACTGGAGTAGAGGAGATCTGGGAGATTTCTGTTGGAGTTATAACCTGGGGCAGGAAGGAAGCTGCTGCAGTGGAATAGCTGAGTGGCTTTTGGAGGCTTGCTGTGGAATACTCTTCCTGGTGAATACTGCATATTTTTCTGAGTAGCATTGTATTCAACTTTCAAAAATCTTGTAATTGTTTCAATTCACCATAGAAGTTTAAAAGCTAATTACAAACAATCAAATACTGAAGGAAAACCGTAATTGTGCTTATGAATTTTCTGTGTTCCTATATCAATTCTTTCACCTCGAAGTTGCTACTGGAGGAGCTACTGTGCAAAAGTTTAAAATCCATAAATTGCAAAATTTACATCTGTAGAACTTCTATTACAAAAGAAAAGGAGTTTTCCATCTCTGCAATTTTTTAGTCATTGAAGTTTCAAAAGCTGTTTTATCAACCCTCAAATACAGGGGAAGGTTTTGTGTCATTTTTGTAACGGTCTTCTAGCATTAAACTCAGCTATTGTCACCAACCCATTATTGATTTTTTCCAGGTTTCACTAAATGGTACACAGTTTACAGACAGTACTGTTGGATCAGAGTTCACAGGTGTTTCTCAGGTAAGTGCAGGCAAATTTTGTGGGTGTATATGATTGCAGAATTATTTACTAATGGGAAAAGATACCAAACAGTATTAAACATACTAGAGCAAACTCTTCAAAAAGAATTCTATTTGAGATTGGGACTTTGCCAACTGAAGTTAGTTTCTGATAATTTCAGTAATCAAGCTTTAAAAAGCAGTGAAAGCTTTTTTTTTTTTTTAAGTAAAATTTTATTGTTATAATATGCTTGAAATTGCACACGGATGTTCAAAAAAAAATCTGCGCGGTTTTATGGTAATAAAGTTATTCTTGGAAATAAATCTAAATACATAGCAGAGGTGCAGTTATTTCTGTTCCAATTTGTCCTACTTCCAGCTTTCATTTATGAATGTTATATCTGAACATGTTTCAGAGAGAAAGTGAGACTGGGTGTTTTCTTGTAGAGATGCAGCCCACACTTTTTGAAGCTTGACTAGTGGAAAAATATCTCGCTTTTCTCAAAATGTACACTTTGTTCTGATTGCACTGAAGACACATACAAATGTGTATGTGACCTAATTCCAAGCTCATCTAATCCAGGAAGAGTTTACTGCCCCTGCTCCTGGTGAAGTGATCACATGAACAGTCACTGCATTCATCATCTTTTAAATAACTAAGAAACTGCAATTCATAGCTTCATTTTAGTATGAAAGAGCTATAGCAGGTATCTGAGATGCTTATGATCTAGATTTTGTCAAAGTTCCAACTGTCAGTTTTGTTAGGAATAAACTGCTTAAATTAACTTTCATTCATGATGTGCATTGTGCTCTAGGAACCAAGTGCCTTAATTTAAACTTCATATCTGTCATAAATATGGGCCCAGTGGGGAAATAGTTAGGGTTTTCCTGAGTCTGTGAGTTGGTCAGAATGAAGATTGTTGTTCCTTCTGTGTTTGCCATGGCTTTTATAATAATTGTGATGCAGCTTTAAGCAAATTATACACCATCATCTTAACTTCTAGGAGTCCTTGCAGTATGTCTGGGGTGCATTTGCCATGACCTTAACCTTTGCAAAAGAGTGTCAGGTTGTCTCAGCTTCTGAACTTTCATGTTTTGTCCTCTGCTGTTCCTGCTTGTTGGAAGATGTCCTTGGATGATGTTCATAAGGATTTGCCTGTGATAGCTATAACCATCACTCCAACAGGGACTTAATTTGGCTTCAAAAAAAATTTAGGAAGGAAACTTTCAGGTTTTTCGTGAGCAGCCATGGCCTCCTGCATGCAGGGGTTTTAGGCATTAATAAGATCTGCAGCTGAGTGCAGGGCAGCCAAGAGGAGTGTTTAACTTGAGAAATCTGTTTGTGCTTGTAGAGCCAACAAAGGATTTGGTCAGTCCCAACCTTTCAGGAGGCAGAGTGAATCTTCCCAAATAAGGTGGTTTTCTGCAAACTTGCAGTAGACTCCTGGAGAGATGGTGTTCTTTTTCCTGCCCTAGGTGTGAATTCTAGGAGTGGCATCAATAAGTAAAGTGATTAGCTGTTTTTACTAAATCTGTTAAATTTCTCATGAACTTCTGAAAGATAGGAGGATACTTGTGGAGATGAATTCAGTGTGTCTTTTTTTATGTCTAGAATTATTAGTTTTTCTTTCCATATTGCTGAGTCTGTCAGTTTTACAAATGTGAAGAACACAAAAATCAGAGTTTGTAATGCTCTGCCATTTTTCATTAGATGTCAGCAATAGGGAATTGATTTGTTGTTGCTGTGAAGAAAAGAAGAGAGGTGGTGATTTAATTCTCTTTTAGCTTGAACTAGGCCTTTGATCTAAAGAACTGTTCACCTGTGCTTGCGCAGTTCAACCCTACAAGATCTTGAAAGCAATATTTTTGTTAGTATTGAGGTTTAAGCAGTATTGAGAAGGATGTTTGAATTACTTATTTAAATTTTGCTTTATCTTTGAGAAAGAATTTAACAATGTTGAGGCTTACACAGATGATGGTAATTAAGGCAGAGCTGGTAGCTGCAATATAATGGGACAAATCTGTGATTCTGCCACTTTTTTATTCCTTTCATCTCAGTTTCACTTATGTCCAGTAAAGTTGGGTTCTCTTTGTCTTGTGCAGCCCAACTTGATTTTCACTGTCAGTCTTGGTGAATGATCAGCATTTCATGGCTGAACCATAGAGAGACAGAGGGAGAGTTTAGGTTTTGAACTGTCTCTGTCCCCCTGACTTACTGAGTCTACTGTATTCAATAGATGATAGTGGATTTTAAGATCGTCCTGATTGGTTTTGTTTAAACTGATTTATACTTTTATTTTGTAAAAAGCGTAGCTGAAAGTATCTCTTTTCACATAGTATTAGAAAGGAGGTTACACAGAACTTCAAAGAGCAGTTATTTTTCTTTTTATCTGTAATGATGACAACAGTAAAAGGAATTGTACTATCCCTTTTTAATTTCACTTACTAGATTATTGCATCTAGGCTGAATTGTTTTAGAGGGAAAGGCTGTGGTCCATGCTCCCTGAAAACATTTTTTTTCTAAATGTGAATATATCCATAGTCTGACTTGTTTGCCTCATGGATATTGAGACTGATGTGTTTGATCTTGGGATGCTCTAAATATTCACCATTTAATAATGACCAGTAAAATATGTGCATTGTTCTTTGGGGGGGGGGGGGGGGGTTGTTTGTTTGTTTCAAATCTGAGAATAAGTTTTTCTGGTGTGTATTCTCTCAATAACCAGTTACCTATCAACATATTTGTTTGCAGACACCATTTACCTTTGGCTTGGGCCAAAGGGCACCGTACACAACTGGCGAGCATTGTCTTCTTTGTAGAAGTGAACGAAAAGATGCTTCGCTTTCAGAGAGCGGACTGAAAAATTCTAGCAAAACAGCACTTTCCACATCTCCAAAAGCAAACAATATGCTGCATCTTCCACTGTGGGTGTGTCCAGACTGTCGAAGAACAGTGGAAAAGGAGGAGAGGCACGCTACAATAGAGCAGTCTCTTGTGGTAAGTTCAAGTACTTCCGTTTGTTCCACTGAGAAGATGTGTTGTTGTGGGCTGAATGGCACTTTGTGCTTTGGGATCACTTCAACTGTAAACGCTCAGGAAGCATTCTAGGAGATCTTGAGTTGGTTTTCCTGTGAGGTAAACTGAACCAGCTAGGTGTTTCAAAAATGAGGAGTTCTGAATCTGAGTTTTGGATTTTTGAGTAGAGCAAGGTTTAGATCTGTTTCTTACTGGGTTTTTTGCCTTTTAATTCACCATATCTCAAACTTTGTCCTTACTCCCTTTAATTAAATTCACTCTTACAAGTGTGACCTTAGTCATTACACTCTTCTATACCATCTGCTCATGGTGTGTTTTTCCCTCTTTGTGAGGTAAAGTATCTGAGTTTTCCTTATTCTTTTAGCAGTGTTCTAGAGTCACTATACTTGCACTGACACTTGCCTGTGTCTCTGTGTTTTGCAGTCTTTTCTTTCCTGTATTGTTTTAATAAGGAAGCACAACTTTGCCTAGTATGCATATAACAATTTCTTATTCTTGGTAGCACTGCAAACACCAATTTAATACATGGTGCTAATATTTCAAGTCGTGAATTCAGCCTCATGTGAGAACTGTGCTCAGTGTACCAGAGAGATACTAAAAGTTCATTGACAGGTCCAGCAAAACCTCATTAGAAGTAAACTATGCTATACTGCAGAACCAAATCATCTGGCTGATCTGGGAAGCCACACACTTGGGATAATTGGAAGTATTATAAATTCCAGCTGACATCTCCTTGCAGAGAACTAACAGGCTGTGCACACACCCATAGGCACATACAGATTTTTATTTCAGTAAATCAACGTGAAGAAAGATTGTCTTTGTATAGTGTATGTTGTTAAGCTCATGTTAAAAGCACACTTAACATAGTTTTTTGTGAGGAAAAGTTAAGAGTATGTCACTTGTATACATCTCATGTTTACAGATATCCTTGCTATTAACAAGGGTAGTAAAATTAATCAAGATATTATAACTGAGGAAATTATACTGGTAGTAAGATGGTAAACACATCCTAGAGAGTTCAAAGCACAGCAAGACTGAAGCACATTATTGTTCAGTTTAGTCAAAATTTTTGACTTATTTAAGCTCTGCTAGTGAATTAGTAAAGGAAATAAGTGTTCTACAAGTGCAGGAAAAGCAGGAATTGCTTCCTAAACATTTTAAGTTATAGATATTCCAGATGAAATAAAAATTTACAGCATTTTTTTTTAATTTGGTGACTGTTTTGTTTTTTAAAGAGGAATTTTTAAAAGCAAACAGCAAAAGTGGTTTCTAAGTCAGGATGCTTGACTTAAAAAAGACCCAAGTGGATTTGGTAACTAGCCAAATTTGAGAAGCCAGCTGGGAAAAAAAGCCAAAATTATCTAAAAAAAAATTTGTTAGCAGTCACTGCAGACCAGAGTACAGGTGGTTTGCTATAGATGCTCCTGTGTTCAGGTTGCTGGTGCTCTCCTTGCCTGGCTTGGTAGCAAATGTCTGCAGGTTTGTTTTAACTTCTCTGCATCCCGATCCAGGCTTTGGGGCACAAAAATACCTCTTCAGTCATGCTAGTGCTGTGGGAGAGGTCCCTGCCTGGTGCCACAGAAAGCTTGTGGCAGCCTTGGGAGGGTGCAGGAGGGAAGGATGGCATGTGCTGGGGCTGGAGCACAGAGAAGGGAGAGAAACTGGTGACAAAAATACCAGCAGTCTTGGGTGAGAGGTCTGTGTCATCTGCTGGTACTGAGCAGTGCTGGGTGCAGGAGGTCACATCCATTCCCAGTGACAGCAGCTTTCTAACATCCATTACCATGAAATGCTATGTCTGGCTGCTACAAGCAAGGAGATTCAATGATTTTTGCTAGAAGGGATTGTTAAACTCCAAAAGCCAAACATACTGTTAAATGGAGACTGTGGAGATACTGGTTTATGGTTAAGCGTGGATGATGCAAGCCTTCCTTTAGCTTAGTTCAGTGTTTATGCTGAAGTACATAAAGGTGATAATTATAACTAACATACCTTTGGTTATTAGAAATGAAACTCTGTTTGTATAGCTGGTTTTCTCAGTCCATCTCTTGCATTTATTAGGCTTTTCATAGATAAATTCTTTGTGTCTGTTTGAGTGTCCTCCCAAAATATATGCAGCACTAAGAATTACCACTTTAATATTTGCCCACCTCTTAACATATCAGACCTCACAAACCGAAGGCTACCTGTTCGGGTTTTTTTTTTCCTTCAGAGCCAAGATTTTCTTTTGCACATGCCTCTTGGAAACAGTGGATCACAGCAGGAATCTGTAGGAGGAGGAAGAATAACTGTGGGTGCGCAGACAGTGCCTGCTGCAGATCTTAGCAATTCCTCTCCTTCAGACATAGCATGCAACTGTGAGGCCTGTAATGAGCGCAGGTAAGAACTGAATTCAAACTCAGCAGCGTGGTGGCTGTGGTCAGACTGTGGGCACTGTTGTGGCTTGTCTGTTGGTGTGTGCTTAAACTCCTTTATACGAGTTGTCTGACAGTAACAGTAATTTACGAATGGCAGCATTTATCCAGTTTCTTACCTTATTTTAGGCATTTTCAGGTGTATTTTGTGGTTTGTTTTTTTTTCCAGAATAGTAGGAATCAATACACCTATGTGATGTGTACAAATAGAGGGTAATTATTTTTGTCTTTCTTTGCAGAGAAAATTCAGCAGAGCCTGAACGTGAACCTCAGCAGCTTCAAAATTACTGGTCAGAAGTCAGGTACATGGTTCGCTGTATATATCGCCAGGCTGGGACCCCTTTGGCAGATGACCAAGACCAGTCGTTGGTACCAGATAAAGAAGGAATGAAGGAGCTGGTGGATAGGTATATATCACTTTGAAGAATATTAATTCTATTTTGTGCAGGATTTTTCAGTGCTAGTTTGAGTGCACAGGAAGCTGTTAAATTTGTATGCTGTTTGCAATAGGAATAATAGGTCTAATTGTGGAAGGGTCCCAGAATCTTATTCTTCAAAAGACCTTCAGATGATGATTATTTATAAGACACTGTTAACTTTGAATTGTCCCATGTGAAAATCTTGCCTTGTTGAACTAACCTGAGTTATAAAAGTGCTTGCACTTTACTGTAGTTTTAACAGCTGGAAGAGACTTCATAAAAATGGAAAAAAATAATATTCATTGATCATTAGATGAGGTGGATTCTAAGAATTTTTTCCCATTTTAGAAGTCAAAAGTTGTAGCTTTTCTGGGTGTGAAGTTGAAGATGGGCTTAATGAGATCCTCAGTGGTGGGTTTTTTGCTTTTGAGAAAAGCGTGGCAGTCGCTAAAGTGCTCCAGGAGGATTATCTCTGTTTCTAACTCAGTGTGTGGTCAAGGAATAGTTGTTCTTCTTGGGTCTGTATGTGCTTAACATACTGAGCTCTGACCAACTGTAGTTCATATGTGGAATTTCTAGTTGAAGCTGAATTCTGGTGAAGTAAAGAAACTTTGGAAAGGTTACAGTCATCTAGCAATGCTCTTTATATGATTGTACACCTGAACCAGCATTAATAGATAATGAAATAATCTTCTTGCAGTTTGGTTATATAAAAACTGAGTGTTTGGTTTTGAATATGAGTTCTGAACAAGCAGGGTAATATAGTGTGCCTCTGTATTAGTCACTCTTTGTTTATTTAAGTGATCCAAACACACAACATAGGCTTTGAAATCGAAGGTGTTTAAATGTTGCTGGGTGTGTAGGTAATTAAAATTGACTCACAGCTAAAATGGTGGTTGATTTGATGCGTTTTCTCTTTAATGGAAAATTTTTGGAAATTAGAACATATACTATGTGCCTTTGTTATGTACTCAGGAACTTTAATTGCTCTAGAACTGTTTTTCACTTTGGAGAGAGGTTATTCAAAATATAAAGGCAGAAACAGGATCTCAGAGAAGGAATCCCTAAATGTCAGTAGAATTATTTTCCTTATGGTCTCTGAAGTATGAAATAAAACTGGGATACAGTTTGTGCAGGCACCAGTGTGTCCAGTCTGTGGTGCTAATGTCATGCAGAACTTTTTAACAAAGGTAGTCAATGTAGGTGTTGGAAGTTTAAAAAAAAAACAAAACAAAACACAAAACCGTTTAGGTAGCACACCAAAGACCATGCTGTGACCAAATAACTCTGTGTTTAAAAGGCAGAAATTCCTAATTTCATGCTCGACTCTGTTAGATACAGCTGGCAAGAAACGGAGTGTCTGGTCTTAGTTGGAATACACAGTGGTGCCAAGTAATGTCCCTATTCTATATTGGAGTACTTGATGGCAGTATGATAGGACTGCTCTGTGAGTGGTGAGGGAAGAGCATGGACTAGTAGCTGCAAACTTTTATTCATCTAACTCTTAAGAAAGAGATTAGGTAAGTGCTTCTTCCCCACCTCCCTGTGCTGTAAAAACACTGAGGCGAGTGCTTAAACTCTGTGCACAGGACTTTAGGGTGAAATTGAATTATTTAAAGTGCTTCAAAGCAGCCATCGTGTTAATTCTCTTCGGTAGACACAAATGTGTCATGTGTAAGAACAGGGGGAAGTTGTGAAGAAGCTTGTCTGAAGAGTCTGGGTGCCTGTAGGGTTGTATGCAAATTGAGTTCAGATTTTTGAGCTCACAAGTTGAAGTGAAATAGTAAGGTCCTAAATCAGTCTGTTCCTCAGGTGTGCAGGCATCCTAGTCCTAGAGCCGCACTAGAGCTCAGTTTCCACAGATAGAAGTAGGGGACTGGAGTGTGTTCTCTGGGATTTAAGGTAGTTCTCTAAACCCTAGCTGTTGAGGTTATTTTTGGTGATGATAATGGTAGCTGGTAAAAGTTTCTAGGAAAATGAAAACTGTTGATTACATTCCCTCTTTTGTGTGGTGTTTTTTGTTTGTTTGTTTCTTTTTTGTCACAAATATTCTAAAAATACAGGCTTTGTGAAAGAGATCCATACCAGCTTTACCAACGGTTGGAACAGCAAGCCAGAGAATATGTGCTTGAAATGAAGGTTCGTCTGCTCAGACACTTGTCACTGGGATCTAAAGTTGCATCAACATTAGTGACAGAAGGGCCACCCCAGGCACAGCAGTTCATCTCACTCCTACTTGAAGAATACAGTGCACTCTGTCAGGCAGCGTGTACAATCAGCGCCTTCCTAGTTACTCTGGTAAGACTGAAGAAACAGCCTGTGTTCTTCTGGGGTGATGCTGCCAGAGTTGTTCTGGGCTCTTTCAGGAGTCTTCTGTGCTTATAAAATGTCAGGTTCTTTTTGTGTGCATCCTTGGAGACAGGGAGATTCTGAAAATGCAAATTTAAGTATTGGGAAGTGCAGAGTAGGCACCTCTTGCAGTGACTTAATGAAATTGGGTTTTGTTTGTAAAGAAAGAGGTGGGATGCTGTGTGTAGCACTTATTCTGAACCAAGTATTTAAGCAGATTTACAAAATATTAGTTAATGCCTCTGAAAATGTGGGAAACACTTCTCTGTTAATCCGAAATGGTCTGTTGACAACCATGTTTAAACAACACAAACTTAGCACTAACTTAAATTGTTTCGGTGTTCAATTTTTCTTTTCACTTATAATCAAAGATGGCTACTTGAAAAGATTTTCTCTTGCCTTGAAACTAATCTGCTGTTATTTCCAAAGTTCTTTCTTAAATGCTTGTTTTATCAACTGACAGTGATATTAGACTTGGGATTATATTGTCAGCTATAAAATAAGCAATAGCCTTAAAAATTTCTTCTTGTGTAGTTGTCCATCATGAGTGAGTAATACAGTAGACAAATTCCATAATTCTGTTTGTTTAAGGCCTGAGAAGGTTATTGATCCTGTTTTGTTAATAATCCTTTCTTGTGCATCCTTTGTAAATGTTCTTATCCTGTACCATATTTTTCTTATGCAAACTTGGTGCAAGTAGGAAAAAAAAGGTGGATAAACTAGTGAATTTGACTTTTATTGCCAATTAACTGAAAGTGACTGTCTAACTTCATAAAGAGAGATAAAAATAGATTGTGGTGGCCACAGGTGAGGATATAAAAATGGAGGGGAAGCAGACTGTCATTACTGAGGTAGGGCTGTTACCCAAAATTGAGTTGTCAAAGCAGGAAGATATTTCTATTTAGAAATTTGAGCATATCTGATGCTCTTTTTCTGCTCTCAATGCTGTGTATTTGCTTTTGTCTGTATTATCTTCCCCGGCTTTATCACTTAAATACAGATTTGAGGTCACTGCCATCTCCTGTTTATTGTCTGCTTTTAATAGTCATTAAGTTTCTAATAAGGTGCTTGAGAGAAGATTGCTCTTCAGGTTGATTTGCATTCCACCTTGTTCAGCTGAAAAGTGAGTGGTTTACAGTACAGATGTTAGCTTTCTCAAAGTGGATCTGCCAATAACTATCCCATTAGTGCCAACTAATCAGAAAATAACCATTTGATACTTTTTCCCTGGCAGTTATTGTGAACAAGTAGTCATGAAAACTTGGTAGGTGTGAGAGATTGAGATAACAGCCATGAAAAGAAAGAAGATACTTGAGCTATCTAATCTACCCCTTTTCTGATAAAATTCAAAGTAAAATAAAATTCCTATTTTAAAGAACAAAGCATAGGAAAACACAAAATATGCCAGATTTGTCTTGTCCTTTTCCTTCTGCAGCCCAGTAAGTACTGAAAACTTCTTTCTACTAAGCTGTGACAGTCAGAAACTGAACTGTGAGAATGTAGGATACTGTCTTGTCATATATTTATTAGATTTATTAAATAACCTTTTTATTAAATGCAGTAGTATGTCACAGCTTTCAGTACAGGTAGTAGGGTCACAAGCTGTTTCATTTGCATGGATGTTTCCTCTCAAGATACCAGTGCACTATGGAAGAAGGAATCTTTTCAGCTGAAATACATAAAAGGCAGCCAAGATCTCTAAACTTAGTGCAGCCTTCCTTTTAAAGATAAAAGCTTTGCACATAGTGTACTGTACAAAGGCATATAATGCCTTGAACCTCCACCTGTGAGGAACTAACTTCTCGATGAAATTATGAACAGTTGTCCTTCCTTTCAAAGGAACCCATCTGACTTCAAGAGCAGGAACTAAAGCCATGTGCCCCACCAGGGAATGACAGATTATACTGACAGCAAGTACTGTGGTCAGTACTGAAGAGCCCTCAAGTACAGCAGACTAGAGAGGAAAACTTCCTGGTATTTCTTTGTGTAAACTGATAGACAAGATTTTGTAGATAACTGTTGATGGTTTTGTTCACAGCATAATATGGAAATTCCCTAAGAAATCAACCTGTCGCAGTGACTCGTGAGAAATTATTAGCAATTTATAGACATTTTGAATATTTTGAAGACGTAATAGTAAAGAGGTACAGGTGTTTTATGCTACTCAAAACCAACACCACCCATCCTTCTTAAATAATAATAAAACTTAAAAGTTAATTCTCTTTTTGAATTCCAGTAGTCTCGTCTTTAGGTCTGATATAAAAACATTTGGGTTTGGTTTGTTTTTTTTAACCCACTATGCTTAACAAAACTTAAAAGTTCCAGAGTATTCTGGTGTTTCTGGGTACTAGAGGTTATATTTCCCAGGGCTCACTTGCTTATCTGAGAGCCAGAACAGTTGAATTTAATTCTGCTGTGTGGGTGAGTCCTGGTATAGAAAATCTGTGTACTGCTGGTTATATGTGGGAAAACTTGCTGACTTGAAAAATATATTATACCTGTCTTGGATTCTTGTGTTTTTCTGGTAATAGTTTTAAGTTTTAGGCCTTGAAGTTACATACAATTATGTGTTAAATAACCTCAAATACAAAAACGTTATTCTTACTAGGGAAGTAAGCTATTGATCTCTTGTCTGTTTAGAAAACTTAGTTTTTTAAGCTGTACTTGGGAGAACTGTTTACTTGTTTTTATGTCAGTTTTGAATAAAGATTATAGGTTGTCATTGTATATATGTCTTACTAGATAAGTTCAAAGAACTGAAAAATAATCAGAGATAGACAATTTTTTGACAAGAAAACCTGAGAATTACGGGTTCAGATCATAAAATACATCTTTCGGTGCAGAAATGAATGGAAGCTTTGAACAATATAGCCTGATTTTTGTGGGTTTTTTTTCTTCCTAATTCATTACAATTTAGAAAAGCAAGGAATTAAACTATGTTATTTAAGTAATTAAAAATGGCTTAAATTCTGAGTTTCTGGATATTAAAACTGCATTATTAATTGAGCTGGTTAATCCTGCCAGTAGGTTGGAAAGAAGACTTTTTAAAAAGATTCTTGCTTTGGACAGAATTCTTTATTTTTTTTCCTAACCTAGCTTATTTCTGGTTGTTTTATCATTATAGGAAAATGAACATTTGAAGAAATTTCAGGTGACATGGGAATTGCACAACAAGCATCTGTTTGAAAATCTGGTATTTTCTGAGCCACTCTTGCAGAATAGCTTGCCAACGTTGGTGTCACAGCTAAGGTAGAGTTTAACTTTTGTTTTGTAATTTAAAGGAAAAATGAAAACACATGTTTGCAACCACAGCTTTTAAAAAACAATTCTGCTGCTAGAATTAAATAGGTAAAAAAATCCTTGTGGATCTGTCTTGAAAAGAGTGTTGTTGATTGAGCAGGCTGCTGTCATAACTTACTTGACAGAAGAATTACAACCCTAATCTGCTTATTTGTAGGCTACCCTGTAAAATGACAGCATCCCATGAAAATGCTGATGGTATGACTGAATAGTACTGTTTTCACTTATCATCAGGCATTGCTGCTGTCTGTACAGCTCTACAGGAAAACTAAAGCCTCATTGCCTTCTGCTTTCCACAGTGCACAAATAACTTAGTTTTAAGCAGTTTTAAGCAGTCTTTTCATTGGAGAAAGCAATATGTTTGTAGATCTCAGGACTTCACCACTCCTGAGGCTTTAAATTGTATATTTTCCTAGTAGGATTTCTCTGCTTGTAATTTGTGTACTGGCAAAGTGTTTGGGTTTCCTGAGAAAGAGGTATTAATTAATAGAAATTTTATTCTTTTTCCTAAGTCTGAACATTTTTGCAATACAGTCATGGATAGTTCATGCTGACCTCTCAGTCTTGTTTCTGATGAAGATGCATTTATGCTCTATGTACATGTGTTTTAAAGGTATTGTCTTGGGTAATTTTCCATGGTATAAGAGCAGTTTGATTAAGTCTGTCACAAGAGATGTTGCTCACAGTGAATAAAGAAAATTTCTGATGAGTTCTCCTTTTGCTGATAGGTAATAGAAAGGAAAACAAGAAAAGGCAAGAAAGCTTCATTGTTGCTGAGCTCAGCTAGATGTCTAAGGTCCCTCATAAGTTATTCAGTTCACTTACATGAGGCTGGGTTGGCACTAAAAGCTTTCCCTCTCCAGACAGCTAATTGTGTTGCTGTGTTCAACATCATGTTGTTCAGTTGCACTTTTTTTCAGTGATCTGTATCTTCTTTTGTGGCCATCCTGCAGTCATGTCCACGCTTTCTGACAAGGCTTCTCTCCATCTCTTTACTCCAGCAATCCTGGCTATATCAAGACTCTTTATATTGCCTTCACCTTAAGAGCTGAGAATGGTCTCAGTGAAGTTTATGGTCTTTTCTTAACAAAAGCATTGGATTGTTTTCATTTACCTGTTGTGCTACTGCAAATAAACTCTGAGCAACAGAGGTGGTTTCTCTGTCACTGTAGTGACAGCTCCATTCAGAGCTTACATATGATGAAGTCAGAATCTCTTCCTGTAGGAATTTCTTTTCCAGTGCATTTGTGTTCACTAAGTAGTTTATGTGAAACACCCTTAAACTTACAGTTTTGCCTAGATTGGTTCACATGAGCATTTTTGAAAGGAGAGGTTCAGCACAAGCTTCCTGTTCCATGGTTCCTAGATTTATATAGTGTATGTCTTGTTTTTCTTTGATTGTGTCTGTTTTCAGAGACTCCCAGGATTTTATTTCTGAGTTCTCTGGATCTTGAAGTGAGAGAATTGGGTATCCTTCCCTGAGAAATCTTTCTGGAAGGTAATCTGCCTTCCATTGGAAATTGGTGGAGAAATGTTCCATCACAGAGGCCTCACATGGAGAAGCAGGGATCAGGCTAGTCCTCTAATCATTTGATCAAGAGAGAATCATCTGTGTGCAGTAGAGAAGGTGTTACCAGTTTCTTTACAAAAGAACATTGGCCTCATTGCTTTGTCTTCCCGAAGAACAGGAATGTGAAATGGCATTTTGGCATCTCAGCTTCGCTTAGATTTTGGGTGTTAACCCTTTCTTTCATCCCTTACACAAAAAATTCAGTGATTTAAGTATCTCTGGCTCTTTCAAAATATGTAGTTGGTGTGCTATGGTTAGTTCCAAGGGTGTTCATCAGATGTCAGACTAGAAAAGATGTTCACATAGGGAGGTTTAGACAGCAGTCTTGTGGGGATGGAGGTTATAAACTGATATCAGATCAGCTGTGCCAGTGTTTCACATCTGAAACTGGTCATCTGCTCAGATTAAACTACCAGGGTCTTAATGTGTTAGAACTTGTTTGGCTACCCAGTCAACATCCATGGCTGGTTTAGGAGGCACACTCAGCTGCACAGTGTGCAGACCAGCTGTAAGAGCTGTCCACAGCTTAGCAAGAGTTGATTAATCAGCAGGGCTTCTAGGTCAGACACAGCATTTCATAAGGCTGTGTTTTCATAATCAGTATTTAAGGAAATCCAGTCCTTTCAAAGATAAGTTTGCAGTACTTCTGATGGTGGTGTCGATATGAAGAGTTTCTTAGAGGTTAAATATCTTGCTTGGTCAAGATGCTTTTGATTCCTTGCAGCCGCTGACGTGCCTCCTACATCCAACAGACTGTTTTATTGGGGTTTGGTAATGAAACAACTGATACCTGGAGCTTCTCTGTCTGCTTTGCTTTCCTAGTGTGGGATGGGACAGTGTTCAGGATGTTTGCACAGCTTCAGTTAAATGCTGTTGTCCAGAAAATCATGTGTTCCTAATCAAAATATGTAGGTATACAGCAAGACCTGTGTCAACAAGTACCACTTGTAAGATTCAGTTACTTTTAACTGAACAACTCCTGTTAAGTTTTTTATGTATGTGTTATTCTTTTTATCACTTTTTTATACTGCAGTCCAGAAATACATTCCACCTCTGTGTACAGAATGGAAATATTACCTAGATTGTTGCTTTATACTTGCCTTTGGAGGGGAGACTGTATTTACTAATAGCCTGTTAACCTTTACTCAGAATCACAATAAAAAATGACAGTGTAAATGCTGTTCTTTTGCATTGCTAATCTAAATTTTTAAAAATTAAGTTCTTTTGCTTCTAACTTAAGAGCATATTTTAAAAAATAATTTGTGGACAAGTGTTTGAAAGAATAGTGCTACACAGCAGCAGTTACAAGAACAAATTCTTGATTTCTGTACAGTAGGGGTCCTATTTTCACATAATTGCATGATATCAGAAAGACTTCAGAAAAGCAGTAAATTGTGATCTAGTAATGTGAATTGACAGTGTTTACACTGATAGTAAGGGAGAGTCACTGTATGCCTTGAAACTTCTTTTTCTACTCTTCCAATTGTAGACTTCCCAAGTTTTATTGTGCAGAATTGCTTATGCACCTTTCTTAAGTGGTTGTGTTGCAGGTTCTGGAAAGAACAACAAAATGAAACAAATTTGAATTTATTGGTGAAGTCACACTAACAGCTGTAACGTGGTGCTTACTGAGTTGTCTGTATGATTAGCTCTTCATTATACTTAATTGTCAAGTTAAAATTAAGGGATTAGTTCTTTACCAGGTGACAAACAAGACTCTGTGGTTCTTAGGTTGGGTTAACATCCTGCTGCAGTGAAAATCTGTAACAAACTTCCCTCAAATGCTGGAACTGGGCTTAAGTATCACATTTTGAGATGCTTCAATTCTGGTTTTTTGGTACTGACATTGACTTGCCATGCAACCTCTGTGCCTAATTAACTACTACCCAGTTTCTCCTTAATTACTTTGAGTAGTAGAAATGTTATAAAGCTTCAGTTTATTTGCGTCAGTTGACTAGTCATTACGATTCAGTGTGCTTTAAACACATGTAGAATTTTGTCTTTTATTATTTCTAAAGTCAACATATTGGGAGTTTGCATAGTTACTCAGGAAGCATTTTGTTGATGCCGTGCAAAGATGTAGAAAAGGATGTAAGTCTTTCTCCTATTTCTGAGACTCCTCACAGAGACAGTCATCAGTGAATGGCATAATCATGTTTTTAATTCAGTGCTGCTCAAGTGATAGTGAATAACTGCTTATATCTCACTTCCCTCCTTCTGCAGCACATTTCCCACCTGGAACTCCAACTCGTCTAGTAATCTTTTTAGCACTGGTCATGAGAGTTCTGCTTAACAAGCTTCTGGCTTTATTTTTATTATGTAGCTCTTCAGTAAATAGTCAACATGTATATTTAGCCCATAGAATTTTGAAGGATAAATATATCAAGCAACAAAATTTGCATGAATACGGCTCAGTATTTGTCATCTGGTTGCTCATGGAAAAGAGGTTCTAGCAATGTGGCACTTCCCACATTCTTGCTATTGTTGGTTACAGAAGATGGGAATAAGCAGTTCTGGGATATTTTTTGAAAAACTACTAAAAATAGTCCTCAGCTTTGGGATACTAGCAGCTCTGTGGGCCTGGGTGTGTCAATAACTGCACTGTAACACCACTTTTTTTGGCTGGCAGAACTTAAAAGCGTGATTCTTCAGTGAAATGTCTCTTCTGTAACAAGTGCTGTTTGGACTTTTAGGCTTGGAACAACACACGATTCCTGTAGTGAAGATATGTATAGTACCTTGCTACAAAGGTATCATCAGCTGGAACAGGAAATGGGCCAAGTTGCTGAAGCATGGCTTGAATGCCAGAAAAGAATAGATGATTATGTTGATGAGCAGGTAAGAGTCATGCAGTCTCAAGACTGATTATGTAGGGAGCAGCCTGTTCGGGGCTGTGCCTTCAGCGAGGAATGATTTCTTTGATATTTTTATCCAGAGCTTTGAAGCAACAAAATGTAACTTTTTTCATTTATGTCATTCATTCCCAATAGAAAAGAACCCTAACATACCAATAATTAATGCTGATTGTACAATAACTTCCTTAAATTGTTGAAGCAGATTGTATTGTCGTTGTTTAGAGATGGTCTTTGAACATTTTTTAATTACTTTAGCCAGTAAATTAACCATAGGGAGAAAAAAAACAACTTATCCCACAGAACCCCCTAAGCTTCCAAAATAATAACTGCATTAAATGAAGCCAGAGGAAGATATTGCTTTTAAAAACTGTTGCATGTTGCATAGTGTGATGATGATCGTTGTACTGTTCTCAAAAAAGGAACTCCAGTTTGTCTCCATACACAAATATTTGAGACCTCTGAAGCTGTCTTTTTATAAAGTATATGATCTGATAGCTGGTTCTTCTGAATTTGTGCTACATTACAGAAAATAATCATGTTGTGCCAACTCCTACATTTTTTCAGAAAAATAGCTGTTTATTTTGCAAGTGGTTGTTCATATTCTTCAAAGAAAATTTCTCATGCTTTTTGTTTCATGCTTAAAGAACCTGATTTTCCTAAAACACCTCAGGATAAGGCTTTGAATTTAGTTCAATCTTAAGTGGTCTGGAAGAAATAATGTCTTGGAAATAACTGAAGATACAGAATTTTATAGAACTTTTCTTCTGTTTTGAAGTTTTATGAGCACTAGGCATATGGACATCCAACTTGAGATTCAGTAATGTTATGTTACTTCTTATAGATAACAAACATATTTTAGTCTTATTGTACATTGTAAGTGTCCTTCATAAGCTGTTCTCTGTGCTGAAGATTTAAGTGAACTTATACCATTAATACCAGTACCTTCAAGATGGAGACAAGACATAACTAATTTTATTTTTAGAGATTGTTCTATATTTGGGGACTGCATCTGTGAGCTATCAGTTACAAAGTTTTGTCTTGGCCTGGCAGATTTTGTGCACCTAAATATTTGATTGCAGCTCAGTAAAATTTGATCATCTCACATTTTTTGCTACTAAAAGTGATTTTCCCCATAGTCTCAGGGTGTCATGGCTGTCTGATGCCTCTCTAGTAAGAAAAGAAACCCAGTTCATTTTGCATTATTCACTTATTTTTTTTAAAAAGTGGCATTTCTGTAGAGTCACTTTCATATCAGGCTTCTGACTGGTGGTTCTGCATCATGCCAAAAAAAGTTCTTAACTGATTTTTTCTGTATTTCTTCATATCAAGTGACCATGCAACTGCTACAAGTGCTGTCTTATATAATTTTTTAATTTGCTCAGTGAAACCTGTATCCTGGTGCAAACAGACACCATTCTCCCAATAGGAAAAACTTAATATGATGGCTTATTTCCTAATGACCAAAAATACCTGCAAGTGCAGGTAGGTAGAGGAAACAATTCAAAAACTTAAACCATCAAATTTTAAAGAAGATATTGGTATTTATATTGCTATTTATATGTAGAAAAAAGCATTTTCACAATCATACCTTAAACCCCATGTTGATGATAACTTGTGGTTTTACTCTCTTGATCAAAAATACGTCATGCAATATGACCATCATACCTGAATTTGCAGTGATATCTTTGTCAACAGGGTAGAAATCAGAAAGCCCTGCTGCTATAGTAACTGTGGATCTTAATAATGAACGTGCATTCACTGTTTGCTTGCCTCTTGACTTAACAAACTTGTGAGGTTTTATTACTACTATTTGAAAGGTTAGAGGGGAAAGAAAATGTAAGAATGGTTCTCATTTATCTATTGTGGAACTACACCCAAAACTGTAGACAAGGCATCAGCAGAGATAAGTAGTGGACTCTCCTACTGCATGTTATGTTACTTGTTCATGGGAAACGAAGTTAATAGTTTTTTCAAGTGATTAAAATATTAGTTTAAGACAGTGTATGACAGCTGTGTCACACACAGACATGTAACTTAATACACTGCTGTACCACGTGTGTACGCTGTAATACAACTTAGAATAAGGATTCTTTCATCTCAGTGCCTGTGTTCATCACTTGTTACATCTGTGGAAGATCTTTGGAGTATCTGGCATTTGAATTTATCTCGCACTCCCTAGAAGAGTTCTCGGGCACGATGCATGTGGTTTGTATTGCAGCTACCCTGCTCTGCTGAAATAAATATTCGTTGGAGAAAAGAAAGAGGGGAGAGAAGTGATTTTCTATGATTTATGGAATCAATAACTTAAGATACTTGCATCCATGGAATATTGGAAAGGCTGCTAAGTCAGAAGTAGGAAATCTTGCGTGTCAGCCCCTGTTCCCGTTAATAGCAGAGTACCAACACTTGTACCATGCTGTTTGCTTTGACAGCTTCTTGGCAGGCTTGAGTAGGCAGCTCCCAGTTAATGCACTGGCTGTTTTAAACATCGTTCTCTGGCATTAAAAGTCTTCTCTTGTAATGTATATTGAATGTAGGTAGCTGTCTTTGATGGTGAGGATTCAGCTAGGTGGCAGGGCAACTAAACCAGTGAGTGTTGCTCTGTTTAAATATAGCTCAGGGATTCTGGGAAGCTGGTATTGCACCCAGGATGAAATTTCTGATGTTGCTGGCCACAGGCTCTGCAGTACCTCTTTTTTTAAACACACATGGACACAATAAACTCATTTTTTCGATGTTAACGTAACCTCGCTGGAGCAAAGGAAATCAAAATCTATAGGAGTAGTTAGAATATGATGCTGATCCTTTCAGAAATTAATTAGGCAAAATTTTACCACTTAATGCTGTTCCAGATCCCCAGCTTAAAATTTCATTTTCCTAAGTTAAATAATGATAATAGCAATAATAGCTTAGTTGTTAGACTTTAAACTTTTGATCAAGTATGAATTCCTGGAGTCATGCTTTTGAAGAAAAAAAAGATTTCTAGTGGTATCACTAATGGCTCACTAACCTATTTTTGTGAAGCAATTTAGTATATTCTATAAGGTAGTAGATTTATTTTTTTTAATTAGGTAAATGAAAAAAAGAAGAACTGTAAAAGATAACCTTAGGTAGTTGTTTCCTCACTGATGAAGTAGTGCTGTTAAAATGTTGTAAGGTACAACAGGAGGAACTTTGTTCCTGCATTTTACTGTGTTAAAATTCATGAAAGTTTTTGCGTCCTGTCAGAGACCATTTATTTGCTAAACCGGAAAAATATCATTTGTGTACGAAAAGTTAAGGGCTCTATGTGCATTTATGGTGATACGATTCAAGAGACAAGTAATTATAAAGTATTTTTCCAGCCTTAGCTAAATCAAGGAACATGAAAAACTTTGAGGAATAAATGGGCCAAATAGTATTAGTCTAGGTCACTGCTTTTGATTCTTTTGACTCTTGGGGTGGTAAGTTCCACATGTGGTACATCAGGCTTTGCACTTGAGCCTGTGTTGAGGCCTTGCCATAAGTCCTTTATCTCTAGATTTTAGTGGATTTTAATGGATCTGAGATGCTGAGTATTTAATGCCAGTCACGTTTTATTGAAAATGTTATGCACGTATTTAATGAAAAGAAATATTAACATAAGGAGTAACAGTGGGAAAGTCTGAAAAGTAGTGTTAATGAATATGAACTCTTACATTTAAGTAAATCTAATCAAATTATTAGCAAATAAAGTACACTTCATATTGACTAAGTAAGCACTTGCAAAATAGTATAGATAAGCTAGGTTTAATGAAGCTTAGATCAATTGACAATAATTTAGGTTTTCTATTGTTAAGTCAATGAGTTTTCCTTAAATTCTGTTTTAGATGGCAATGAAAACAAAACAACGCATGCTAAAGGAAGACTGGGAATTTTTTAAGCAGAGGCGTTTTATTGAAGAGCAGGTAGGATTTTTTTTTTGTTATACCATCCTAAGTTATAATAATGCTACACATATATTTGTAAGATGCAAACAATGAGTGTAGTATATTGTACCAGTTCTGTGCAATCTAATTCTGCAACTATGCCAGGCATGAAATTTGATCAGCTAAAATACAGAAAAGTAAGATCCAAGAAGAGTAAGTAAAAGTATGTAATCTCACTTACTACAAGATAAAAAGATAAACCCATAGTCTTAGGATTAAATACCAGGTCTTTAAAATCTTTGTACAAAAGAAGGGGAATTTTTGCTGCCTTAGAGTGGAATCCAAAACAGCCAATACATTGAGTGTGGAGCTGTCTAGATTTGCTTGATAGGGAATATTGTGTTCAGGAGTTTGACAAATTCCTATGTGTCTGCAGGATTGTGAGCTACAGTAGCAGGGCAGGTGATTCCCCTTGGGACTTTGGGGATGGCTCCTGCATCTGTTTTGTGGGGCAAAAGGCTGAGCAGAACTGTATTTCTTTTTTTTAAGCTCTAACCAGACAGGGGCCAATAGAAGTTCCTCACTTATTATAAAACTGCTGTTTAGGACTCAGTACTCTCTTCTCCAGCCTGGAAGTCCTCAAGTGTGCATCATGCTTTCCATAAGAGTACAGTGGGCTTTGGATAGAGTCGACTCTGGATGGAGAACTTCTCCATTCCTGTACCAGTATGCAGCGAGAAACACTAGTCCTGAACCAGAGAGTATGGCAGTACATTTTAATAAACTTAAACTTAAGCTTAAATTGGCAATGTCTCAAAGCAGTCATCAGTAAGTACTTTTTCCTGAAAGGAAGCCTATGTTAACAATGTTTTTAGAACATCTGGTATACAGGTCTTCTCAGAGGACTTGAGGAAAGAATCCTCTTTTTCCTTGATCCTAATTGGCCTTAAGTGAGCTCTAAGACCATGGCTGCTTAGGTAAGGATCAGATCTGGGCATCCATAGAAGTGGGAGCTTAGGCACATCCTTGTTTAACCTAAGGTTTGTAGGTATCTAATGAAATTAGGTGCTTTCAGGATTAGACCTCTACCAGGTGGAGGTTATTTGGATTTTATTTTTTCACTAATACAGTCAGGTCCTGTCTTGGGCAGCTACTTTGTTTCTTGACTCTATCCCATTGTGGCTACAAAATTAGTGCTAATTCTTCTTTGCCAGCTAAGGGTGAGTTTGCTTTCTCCGTTTGTCAGCAGTGTCCTTTTGTGCATACCATGAAACAAGGCAAGAACTGCTCAAGTTCAGAATGCGTCAGCAGAAATACTGTGCAAGATGTACGTACAAATGAGTCAAGGAGATGGACTTGTCCACTTTGCTATTTCGTAGTAGAAACATACTTTATTTAAAGAGTCTCAGTGCCAAATGTTTGTTGTTTGTAACTTTGAACTTTTTCCTTTTTCACCCATGATCAAAACGCCACCTTCATGAAATTATTCTGAATTGTTCTGCTTTTAAATTATTTTGCCCAAAGAACCCCTGTTGATTATGTAGCTTGTCATTATGTGCCATTGAATTTTTAATGGAAAGACTTGCACTACTAAAACACTGCCTTTACCATTTACTTCAGCTTAATAACAAGAAAGCACTAGCTGGGGAGAACAACTTCACAGACACAATGAGACACATGCTGTCATCACGTTTGAGCATGCCTGACTGTCCCAACTGTAATTATAGAAGAAGGTGAGCTGATGTTTTTAGTTTGGAATCATAATAAAGCATAACTTTCTCGTTCAAGGAAAAAAGAAATGCATTACTGGAACAAAGAATGTGGTTACTTTAAATCATTGCTACTTAAACAAGGTCATAGAAACATGTAATCTTAATTCTTGAACAGATGTACTTGTGATGACTGCAGCCTTTCACACATTTTAACGTGTGGCATCATGGATTCTCCTATAACGGATGATATCCACATTAACCAGTTACCACTACAAATTGATTCTGCTCCGGATTATCTGTCTGAGATCCGCCCACCCAGTATGTCTTCAGCAAGTTCAGGATCAGGTTCCAGCTCGCCTATCACAATTCAGCAACATCCCAGGCTGATCCTCGCAGATAATGGTTCTGCACCAACTTTGTAAGTTCTTTTCTCTGTTCTCAATTTTTGTAGTGAATTGGACTTGAGCAGGCAAGTGGCATTGGCAGGCTGTTGTTATGTAATGTTAGTTTTGCCTCCGAAAATGATTTAATAACAGTACTGTATTCAGCCAACCACAACTCCGGTGCTATATGTGCGCTAACATATATATATAAAAATATCCTGTGAAGTTCTTAAAAATTTCTGAAGATATTGACTTACCAATATTGCTAGAATTGTGTGTAGTGTGTACTTTCCTGGTTTGCAATTACAAGGACATCAGATACATATCTAATTTAGAGGATCATTTTAAAATGTCACATTTTCCTGGACTGAGCAAGGGAACTGGTGTTCTTTTCTTTGGAGGATTGTCATTTCATATAAGTCAGTTTACTTCCAAGAAAGCCTTTTTTTTTTTTTTTTAGAAGGCTTTTAGGATTGTTGAAGTTGTGTTAACCTGAGTCATTAAAAATGATTGTCTCTATCAGAAGTATCTGCCACCCCCTTTCTTATACTCTGATCACAGTGACCATCAAATTTGAGGATTAGTCTAATGTAAACTCCCACCCCTTCATAATTCTGAAGGATTAGAGTTGCTTGGTGGGCTGGCTTTTGTATTGGGTATGTGTACAGCTATCCAGGAGTCTCCTCTGTCATATGATATTCTAAAAGAATACTTTAAAAAAAACCACCCAGCTTTGGTACTGGTGGGAACACTGATGAAATACTTGCTGTAGGTACAGTCAAGGAAATTTGCATTAGTGTTCCATGTTAATATGGTGTTATGAACAAGGAGAGTGCCAATGTGTGAGGTGTTTCTGATGACTGTCACTCACTAAGTTCCATTTCCTCTAAATGTTTATCTACCAGCATCAATGATTTAATCTTCCGTAACAGGACTTTAAGTTTCTGATCCCATTTGGGGAACACTTGAAAACAGATTTTGTGGTGGTATGTTTAGCTGTGTATTCTTAAGTGTGTGCTTTGCCATTTCCATAAACTTTCACTAGTTTTGGTGCTGAAATGTCAAAAACTGTTCAGTTTGTCTCTTCAGAAGCTAGTTCAGTTGAATCCAAGTATTATTTACTGTCAGAAGCCTATTTTTAGGGAAGTACCACTGCTCCCTGGGGAGGTGCCATCTTGTGTCTCATACTATCTGCTGTGTTTTATTTCTTCATTGCACATTTGAAATATGCCTGATGGTGCCGTCATGTAATTAGATTTTGGCACGGTATTTTATGGAATGCAACAAGATAAAGTGTGCAGTTTAAGAACTCTTCTAAGAACTCTGGATTGTTGTAGCAACACGAACTAGCCAATCTTTGCAACATATCCCTGGAGTGAGTAATTAAACATGCAGGTTCTTTTACTAGCTATCTGTATGGGAAGCCTAGCCATGATGTATGGCAAAAAATTCCATTAAGTATTTTAGAGCAGATTCTGAAAAGCAGATGTGGGGTTGTCTACCAACTAGTTGCTGTTGAGAAATTTAAGAGTTACTGTGGTGTGTTCAGTGTTCCCTACTTACTGGTTTGACATTTAATATGTGGAAAAACTTGAATTTTATATTGTATTTTTTTCCACATCACAATTTCTGTAAATGAAATCATTGGCATGAGGCTCTTTCCATCAAATTAAAGGTCATCCGTATCCTGTGATTATTAATTCCATAGATTCTTGCTCAGAGAGCAGTGGCAGAAAAATGTTTTACTAAAAACCAGCAGAGAATCACATTTTTGATCGAGCTTGTTGTTCAGACACGTGACTGCTACATTCAGTAGGATTTATATGGCAGTTTGCTTGATTTTACTTGCTTGACAGTGTAGGTTCAGTTGAACAACTTGAGAGACCACCCTTTGATTCCTAATCTGAACATTTATACAAGGGATACTTTCAACTTCATTTCATTTTGGTGTTTTAGCTGCTTTCACTATAACTGAGGTTACTGAGCACTGTGATTTATTGAAGCCTCTTTTCCCCTCAGTGGTAGTGATGATGAAGATGTTGCACCATTATCAGCAAAGTTTGCTGATATCTACCCACTGAATAACTACGATGATGCAGAAGTTGTAGCCAACATGAACGGAATTCACAGTGAGCTGAATGGCGGAGGTGAAAACATGGCATTGAAAGATGAGGTACAGCATTTCCAGTGTCCTGTCTTTGTCCTGAGCAGTTGGATGTGCTCACTGGGGAAAGGCCTGTCCTTCACTCCCGTGATTATGACTTGATGTTTTCCAGTCTCCTCAGGTGAGCAGTACGAGCAGCAGTTCTTCAGAAGCAGATGATGAAGAAGCAGATGGGGAGAGCAGTGGTGAACCACCAGGGACTCAAAAGGAGGAAATATCTCTAGGAAAAAGGGCTTTAAGGAAAGATGAAACAAAAATGGATAGTCCACCACCTTCTTACCCCAGTCAGCAGGTATAGTCATCTAAAAGCAACCCTTGTAGTAATTTAATTTCTGAAATGTGGCTGCTTGAATGAGAAGACATGTATATCATCAATTATTTCCTTAACTTTTAAAATATTAAGTTATCAGTGGGTGAGTATGACATGTAAAATATTTTTCGACTCAAGGTTATATTGTCATGGCAAATATCTTCCTGTAGTCAAAACATGAGAAATGTTGTCATATTGAAGGTGGCTTCAGTTAAAAGGGTAAAAAACTTATTCCTGCCTGTATGAATGAGAGACATAAACTAAGGAGCATTTCTGTCTGGAAGTTTGACCTTTGTCTTTGCTAAATATTAATGTTATGTTATTTGAAATTAATTGGGGGATGTTACAAGTACTTAGTTAACACTAAGTATTTTTTAATATTATATTTGAGGATTAACCTTCCCCATTGAAAAACCTTGGGTATTTAAATCCATTGCATGACTTATGTCATGGGTCTTGGTGTGTGTGATTTTGTTTGTTTTTAATGGTTTAAGGTTATTAAGCTCTTGACTGTAAGGTCACCAGACCACTGAGAGAACCCTGCCTAGAATATCTGCTCAGCCAGGAGTGGTGTTCAGTTTAACAGCTGAGCACCAAGGCAAAGTATCTGATGGATTCGCTTTTGTAGTTGGGTGGCTTTTAATCTGAGTTACCACACAGCTATGACACAGACTCACTGCTTTGAAGGGAGAACGTTACTTTTATTTCTTACTGTACAAAAGAATCCACATTGGTGCACCTTTGAGAGCTTAGACAACAGTCATCTCCCAGTAGGTGTTCTCCTGTGGTTAGGATGTTTGTAAGACCTTCCACTGAAAGTATTTTCTCGTGTGTTAAGAGTAAACTGATTTTCTTTCAGCAAGTATGTAGAGGTTTTTTTCTGTGTATGGTTGACCAGTGCCATACTTACATGGGGTGAGACCTCTGTCAAACTAGTTTGAAACCAGTGAAGAGATTCTGCATTTGTTGTGAAAAATCAAATGAGATTATGTAAGTCTACTTGCCTTAGGGAAGCAAACTAAAATACAAAATAAAAAGATGGATTTAGCCTTTCACTTTTTTGTTTTCTTTATGGAAAAGGGATTTTCTCAGAATTATTCTGGGGAACTCCTAGTGATTTTCTTTTTTTAGTCTGATCTTCTAATCAGAGCTGAGTGAGTATAGTGTTGTATTTAAGTGATTAATTTCACTGGTACATGTCATGTGCATTTGAGATTTTTTGGCATTGTCTCTTGGGATTGCTCATTTATTCAGTATCTCTGTCTCTCTTTGGATTCCTTTTCAGTATGCAAAGGTTTGTCAGAATTGGGTTTTGAGTCTCATCATTCTGTTTGACTTCTTTTTTCCATTTTTAATTTTTAGTAGATTAGTGTTGGTTTCTTAGTAATACTATTTCTTTTTGAGAGAGTTGGGTTTTTTTCTTCTTTATGCACCAAATTAATTTAATCATTGTGTTTGGTTTATAAAATCTTTGGTTCTTAAAATATATCTCATCTTAAAGGCTGTAATGCTTTTAGGTGGTAATGAAGAATTCCTTGCTTCTAAGAGGAAGGCATATTTAAGAAGAATATCACCTGTCAATTCTTTTTTAGAAATATAATTAGCTAATGTTACATTTTTGGAAAAATGTGTACTTCCATATTGCTGGGAAAAAGAGCAGTTGGGAAGTGGTCCTGCTGTTGCTTCTGATAAAATTATCTTTCAGTGAAATATCAGGTGACAGTGGCAGCAAAAAGTACTGAGCTGAGAGAGGTAAATGGAGCTGCTCTTTCCTGGGCTGCTTTTTTTCTAAAGTCTTGAGTCCTTTTGAGACAACAGAGGCTGATAATACCTTGAGATGAGTAAAAGTTTCGAAGAAGGTGTGGTTGGTGGGATTATGAAATTTTTCATGAGAAATGTCAGCTTCACACAATCATAGAACAGTTGAGTTTGGAAGGGACTTCTGGAGATAATCTAGACCAGCCTTCCTGCTCAAAGCAAGATCATCTAGAGAAGGTTGATCAACACACTGTCCAGTTGTGTTTTGAGTATCGTCAAGGATGGAGGCTCCAGAACTGCTGTGGGTAAATATGTTCCAGTGTTCAACCACTCTCACACATCAGTGGTTTGGGTGGAATTTCCTGTATTTCGCTCTCTGCCCATTTCCTCCTGTCCCTTTCATGGGATACCCCTGAGAGGAGTCAGGCTCTGTTCTTTCTACTTGTCTCTTCGTCACCCAGTCAGCGAATGCACATGGATAAGATCCCTGGGTCTTCTTTGTTGAGGCTGAACAATCCTAGTGATCTCATTCTCTCCTTGTTTAACAGATGCTTCAAGGCCTAAATCATCTTTGTGGTCCTTCACTGGCCTCATGCAGTGTGTCCATGTCTGTCTCATACTAGGGAGCCTAGAACTGAGCCTGGCACCAGTCTCACCAGTGCTCACCAGAGTGGAAAGATTGCTTCCCTTGGCAGATTCTGGCCGTGCTCTGCCTAATGCAGCTTAGGACTACTTCCAACTTTATCAGCAAATCAGCCTTTATCACTACTTCCTACATGTACTTTTTTCTGTATGCTTGGAAAATTGTGGAAAATATTAATCCAATTCAACTTTTTCTTTGAATACTGGGGTAATTAATTTCCTAGTAATGATCAAGCACTGTCAAGGCTTGTATCAGTATTTTGTATGAGTGTTTTGCTTGTTGTCACTGATCATGGACATTCAATGTCTGTATAGTATGAAGTGCTGTCAATTTTAGGGTATTCTTAAGTAAGATAAAGATCCTTCGTTAATGCTTTTTACTTTACTACAAGGCTTTTCCATTGGTATTAGACAAAATAATTTTGTGGATGCTCTGAAAATATAAATTGATGTATGCATAATGAAATAATGATTACTAAGTTTTACTGTCTGTTGAGTAGATTGAATTTTTTAATTGGTTCTTTTTTTGGTTATGGTTTTGGGTTTTTTTTACAGGCTGATCAAGGTCCAAATGCTTGTGAATGTCACGTTTGCAAACAAGAAGCCTCAGGACTAACAGCCCCTGCACTTGCAACTGGAAGGCTGCCTGCTGGCCACCAGTTTATGAATCCTGAAAAACCTGCACATCCTGCACTTCATCTTTATCCTCACATCCATGGGCATATACCATTGCATACAATTCCTCATCTGCCTCGTCCACTTATTCATCCCACCTTGTATACTGCTTCTCCCTTCACACACAACAAGGTAAGCCTGATGAAGGACAGGGATGCATCCTCATCCCAGGAAAAATGCTGGACATCTGAACAAACCAGCATGACTGACTACCAGTCAACAGTGAAAGTTGCTTTACATTGTGGTTTGTTTATAGTATTCCTTTTGTGAGGAATAGTGAGGGGTGGGGAATAAGACAGGTTCAGAACTGGTGGAAGATTTGGTACAGAAGGACTAAGGATAGTTTTTGTCAGGAAGACTGATAATGTCTTTACTGTGATTAGAAAGTGTGTTGAGTCAAATGAGTCTTGAATGGTGGAAGGAGTGATGGGACTTTAGTCATTGTAATAGGACTAATTAGATATTAATTTCATTTATAACAGAGGTCAAAATTTAGTATTCCATTTTGGCAATAATATTCTGAGATTTGTAGTTCAAAATGTTAGTGATATTTTCTTTTTTTTTTTTTTGAGAAAGCAGAGGCATAGGAGCCTTATTTGTAAGTTTTGTTGTGCTTTGAGAGAACTTGCATTTTTGCAGGTTCTGCAAAATTCTTTTGACCTTAAACTTGTAATAAACAAGAGAAAGATATGGAGCAAGAACTGGAACCAGGTGGCAGCTTTTGAGAAGTAGGAGTCAAAAACCAGAGTTACTATTAACGGGATGTTGTTTCACACACTATTTAAATGAGTTGAACTGTGGATGCTGCTGAAAATGGCAAAGCCTTTGTCATTAGATACATATTCTTATTGTCTCCCTTTGGTCTGATCCAGTGATCCTGTGGTTGTAAGGAGAGTAAATTAGCTCACCAAGATGACTGTTATTGACTCTTACTGTCCTCCTTAACATCTACTTGTTTTCTTTTTTTCCTGTCTTACCAGTGTCCCTTGCTTTGTTGCAATGTGCCAGCAACAACTGCTACTGTTCTTCTGAAACCCCATTAAGTGGTTTTTTGCACTCATGTATATGAATTTTCTTTAATACAGGTTATTCCAGCCCCTCCCACCTTTCCCATTAGTCAGATAATGAAAATTCTTTTTGTTTGGCCATGAGTGTTTAGGCCTTCACATCTGAAATGTCATTGGACTCAACTGGTATTTTTAATATCTATATCTACTTCTGAATAGCTTTTCATTGCATCAAATCTAGTGCAAAAATAGAATAAACTTGCTTTTCCCTGCCTTTTTTTAAAGCAGGCAGTAGTTGAATATAATGTTTGAATTACATAAGGTCTGTAGGAGAAATTACATTTTAGAACGTAAATAAACAATTTCAGCCAGAAGAAATGGGGTGAGCCAGAACAACTTACCTCTATAGGAGAAGAAAATGTATGCCCTCTCCTTTTTTTTTTTCCAGTTTCTTCTTAAAATGAAAAGGTTTATTCTTTGCCTGTTAATTTTAAGTCAGAAACCTGTTAATTGTTGGAGACGAAAAAAGCGGAAGAAAATAAACAACTTTTTTATGTTTTATGTGTTTTATTTCTTTTTCTCTTGCCCTTATTTTCAATGCTGAAGTGTTTGTAATCCCTTTTTCACAATTGTATAATGTGGTAGTGATTGGCATGTCAGAGAGGATTGGTTTAGGCAGCTTGGGCTTTGAAAGGTAGTAATTACTGACAAGTTCTACATTCATAGAAATAGTGTTTTTAATTACATATTAACACAAATATTTTTTGAGATTTGGATGTTTATCTTCATCATTTAGCTGTATCTAAAAGCAATGTTTCTGAGTATAAAGCATATACACTACATACAATCTGTAATATATTATTTGCATTAATAATCAACAAATCAGGTTTTTTTATCATTCTTGGAAATATTGTTTATTATGCTTTTTATAATGCTTTTCACAGTTAAAACACTGCTGTTGGAGTGACTGTGTAAGCAAACAGAATATTAATGAGGAAAATACTCTTTATTTTTGTAGGCATTACCACCAGCTCCAGTTCAGAATCATACAAACAAGCATCAAGTATTCAATGCATCTCTCCAAGATCATATTTATCCAAGCTGTTTTGGGAGCACTCCAGATTGGAATAGCTCTAAATTTATAAGTCTTTGGGGTTCAGAGATGATGAATGACAAGAACTGGAATCCTGCTACATTTTTGCCTGACACAATTCCTGGTGAGGGTTTGTTACTACTTCACACTGACTAGTTAAAAGCCTTGTGTTTTATAGGGGTTTTTTTCAGGAGTGGTTGGTTTCATCATCGTGGTTTTATAAGCTGAGATTCTGGCAGATTTGCTGCCACTTCTACTACAGTGGGGCTGAAAATTGAAAAATAAATTCTTATGTACTGGAGAGAAGATGGTAAAGGCAGAAGAATAGCATGCTGTTTTTCATCTGTGGTCATTGTAGAGTTATGGTTGTCTTCAGAAGTTTAGGACTGTAGAGAAATGGGAAGTAAGGAGAAAGTTAAATAACTTCTAGAATTCTGCCACAAAGGCCTGCCTTATTTCTACAGGCTAGTAAGAGCACTGGTAACATGGTACTACATCCTCCTTCTTATAATGCACAGAGATAACTGCATTGTCATTCAAAAAGACAGAGACACAAATCAAGAAAAAGATTAATTTAAGCGAGGAAGCATTTGTAAACACTAATGGTTAAAGTGAAAGAGAATAAAAGAGAAATTACAGAGAGAAAGAAAACTTTCCAGTCGCATCACAGCAAATATTAAAATGCCTTTTTTATTTCATTTGATTCATATGAAAGGGAAGTTTGGGTTTGTGTTTTGGCTTTTTTTTTCAGGCTGATCTGCTGCTAACTTGTGTCAGGTTACTACAGTGATATTTAAAAGGAAAGGCATTAAAAACATCCAGAAAACTTCCTCCATAGGATAGCTCATCCATTTACAAATGTAGTCATGGGTAGCTGTTCCAGCAGATGGGTGGTGGCACATTTGGGTGGAAGGTCTATCACAAAGGTGTTACTGTAGTTAACTGGAATGTCAAATAAATAAAGATAAGATTTATCATGTTGTACTGATAAAAGGATATGTTGTTTGTGGTTATAATTGTTGCATGGCTAACCTGGACTTCAGATATTAAGATTATATACTTAGCATGTAAAATGGTGTCCAATTTTAATTTTTAAATTCTAAATGGATGAAGATATCTGTAGCATCTTTGCTGCTTGTTAACACATATTTAGTAGTCTTCTTACAATTGTAACTTTAAGGTTTGTGATTTCTGCTCTGTGACTTCACAGCACTTTTTGTTACATCTCCATTATCTGGGGAGGAGGAACGGGGAAAGGAGAATTCCCTTCACTAATCATATTAAGCCAACACTAACAAAATATATCTTTGCTTGTCTGCTTCTAAATTAATGAATGCTTAATTCTAAATCCCATAAAGACAATTCTGTAATTCTGTGATTCTGAATTACTATGTGTGTTTCAATTGAAGGGAGTGATATATTAGCACCAGCACTCTCAGAAATAAGACCCGAAGCACTTCCTACTACATCTAGCAATGAAACAACAGCAGTTACTGACAGCAAAGAGAAAAAAAATGCTGCAAAGAAGAAATGTCTGTACAATTTCCAGGATGCCTTTATGGAAGCTAATAAAGTTGTCATGGCAACCTCTTCTGCCACTTCTTCTGTCTCCTGTACAGCAACTACGGTGCAGTCAAGCAGCAACCAATTCAAAGTATCATCCAAGAGACCTTCATCAATAGGTAAGCATGTGTAATTCACATACAGCTTTAGAACTGGCTCGAGTACCTTTAGCTAACCATGAAGATTTATGTATGGGTTTCTTTTGGTTATATCTTGATGATTTTCGTTAATGGCTGTTGTTATTACTCCTGAGTTAGTCTCTGTAATCCTGGATTAAAGAACTTTGTGAAAGACCTTGATGTTAGGGTTTGAAACTGGTAATAGAAATGTGTTGAAATACTTCTGATTTTTAGAGAAGCTGAGAACATCCAACACTTCATATGATTGTTTGGGTAGTTAATGGAGACCTATTAATTATTTTTAATTGTGTTTTCTTTTCCCCCCCCAATTCAGGTGAAGTGTTCCACAATATTAATAAAGAGGACCATAGACATTCTGCACCAGTTGCACCACGAAATAGTCCTACCAGTTTAGCATCCCTTCCTTCACTGTCTCCTGCTGCACTGTCTCCAGCCTCTACACCACATCTTCCAAACCTTGCTGCTCCTCCTTTCCCCAAAACTGCTGCAACAGCCCCTGGATTCGTGGATCCTCATTCAGGTCTTTGTCCTACTACAGTTGCACCTCCTACTTCAACCACAGACAGCTCTGCAAGTGCCCCACCAAGTGTCTGCAGGTAAGTTTGGTGTGGTTATTCTTGTTGTTTTTTACAATAGAAGGGAAATGAAAATACAGATACCTCTTCTCCTTTGCCACTGGTTGTAGTGTGAAAGAAGAGCTGTCTGTGTGTTCAGCAAGTGAAACTGAGCACAGATACTTAGTATGGAACTTGGTGTGAGACTTCACAAATACTATTTCCGTTGCAGAGTCTAGTTACTGAATTTAGAGTCCTAAAAACAAATGTTAGCTCACTTTTAGAAACATTACCTGGGGATATACGAGTCAAACTCTACTTTTTTTTTACTCTGTTGTTGCCAGTAGTGATTGCTGCTGCTGAGACACAAACCTGTTGTATAATGTACCGGTTTTCTGTCATTTTGGCGCTACGTGGCAAGCGGGAATGAAAAGCTGTGAAAACTTATGGAGTCTGTAATTTAGCTCAAAATATAAAAAGATCATATGTGGTCTTGAAACTTGCCACGTGGTAGCACATTTTCCTGACTACACTCAAGACTTCTTAGGTATCAGTCCCACCATTTATACAGTGGTTATAGTGTGGAAGGATGTGATTTATAAAGGTTGTCAGAGGTCTGGGAGCTGGGGAGGAGTTTGGTGGAGCTGTCTTCTGGTAGTGTTCTCTATTGTGGAAGACTGACAGTGGTGCCAGCTATTTGATAAGTCTGGAGGGTGGAGGCAGAAAAGCAGCTGAGTCATTGCTCTAAGGGCTCTGTGACCTGTAGGGCTGTGATCATGGATGCTGTGAATGTAGCCTTCTGGCTACTATAGGTTTTCAGAGGAAGATGCAAGGTTTAGGTAGAGTTTGGTAACTGCACACCTAAAGTGCTTCTAAAAATGCCCTTATTTCTGTTATCAACTGGTTTCATTGGTGGTGTCACAAAATAAGTAACTGTTGTTTCATACATGAGAATTTATTGCAATTTTGTAAAGAAATTTTCTGGTGCAGGGAGATAAGTGAATATGGGCTATTGAACACAATAGCCAACTGTTCTCATCATCTCCAGGTGCTAATGTGATATTTTTAGTTTGTAAAAGAATGAACTGGAAGACAACTCAGAAGCAGTGATTGCATTCTGGGGAAGGGGAGTGAGGTTAGAAAGAAGATTTATATAAATTTGGTAAGCAAGACAGATTATGGCCTGTTTTCACCTTTCTAACATAAACAAGGAAATACTAGTCCTAGACAAGTGAGGGGGTTTTTTAATACTGCTTTCTTTTGAAGAAAAATCACATCAGTTTTAGAAGAACTGGACAGTAGATATGTTGGGTGCACAGTTATACAGAGCTCTGGAGGAAATCAACTGCCATGTACATGCTTATTGAAGAGACATGCTAGTATTTCCTCTTCAAAATAAAGTTGCAAACAGGGTAATGGGAACATTTTGGTTTTAGCTGACCTTGGTTTTTTTATTTAAGTCAAGAGCTTGCAAATCAGTCTAAAACCAGGGAATTTGCAACTGCACAGCTTTCTTCAGACCACAAGTGATGAGATGGGCAGCAGTTTCAAAAGCATTAATTTAAAATATCTAGAATCACTACTTCTGAAATACTTTACCTGTTGAAAGCCAGGAAGAACAGTTCCAAGACTTATTCTTGCTTCTGCTTGTTCAGTGAGTCACTAGGTTAATTTTTTTATAAACCTCTTTCCCAAGTATCAGTTTACCTTCTGCTTGGTTTGGAATGTCTCCATTTGCAAGCTAGTGGATGAAGGCTTTAGGGTTGGGTACAATACTGGTGCCTGATATTCCAATTTGAGAATCATTGTTCCTGGTAGATGTACATATAAATGTATATGGTTGGTGGTTTTTTGTTTTGTTGTTTTGGTTTTTGTGGGTTTTTTGGTTTGGTTTTTTTTTCCAAATACCTTATCTATTATCATTAGAGTTTTTATAAGCTTTTTTTTAATTTAATATAGTGATCCTGATTGTGAGGGCCATCGCTGTGAGAACAGTAACACGTATGATCATCAACAGTATGATGGAGAGGAGAGCCAAGATGAAGATAGTTGTTCAGAGCATAGCTCCAGTACCTCAACATCCACAAATCAGAAGGAAGGAAAATACTGTGACTGCTGTTACTGTGAGTTCTTCGGCCATGGAGGAGTAAGTTGTTGTATTTTAAATTGCTTTTGTTTGGTCTTTTGTCACTTACTCATCATTGATTGCATGTGATTTATCAGACTGCAACTAAGGGGGTGGCATTGGAACTCACTCAAGAGAAGTTGTAAAAGGACTTAGAAAGTAATTTTCCTTTGAAATGAAGAATTGAAACAAACCTTTCCAGTTGAAAGCATTCAAGAGCTATAAAAATGACTAAAAGATTTAGGAAGCAACTGACTTGGATAATAGATACCATGTTTGACTGAAACTGCAGACAGGGTTATTGAGCCATTTCAATAACTTTACAAAATTCATACACTCATCTGTAGTACTGTAATTATAATAAATGTGATGAGTTTGGGTAAAAGTACACTTTATATAGGATATTAGTTTACATCTTTGTGGCAATTTATGAGCCATTACATCTTTGTGGCAATTTATGAGCCATTCTCCCATCTGTAAAAATACCAATCCTTGAAGTATTCACTTAAACTTGATTCCAAAAAAAAAAAAGAAAAGGAAAAACACCTATTCTTACCTAGAATGTAGGCCATGGAAGTTTGAATTATATTTTTATCCAAGGAAAACCCAAACTGCATTTTCATTGTTTTCAGAGTTACAAACTGTTTTCTTTACTGGTGTATTTTGCTAGGCACTGACTTGTATTTGTATTTAAAGGATGTTTTGAAGAAATGATTAAGTTCTAATGCATGCAGGTTATACAGAATCTTTTACGTTCTTTATTTTAATACTTTGGACTTTATTTGAAGAATCCATAAGTTAACTTCATACCAGTAACATGTCTAGTGAAGTCTTGTAAACATATATTTTCAATTGCACAAATGAAATGCTAAAAGCTGTCAAGCTGCCATATGTAGGTTTTTTTAAAATGTAAATCAGTGTATAATCTGTTTTAATTATCAGCTCAGTAGTAGAATTTGAGTCACCGGCATTTTTCCCATTTGAAACAAAACCTCAGGTTGTAGGCCATGGATTGCATCAAATGCAGTTTCATCTTGGTGCTTGAAGTGAATTAAAAGCCCCTGTGGCTGAAATGGCAGGGAGGGGATACCATTTCTCCTTGCATGTTCCCACCATGTTTAAGGTTTATCTGTGTTTGATAGTTACCTTTGTTTTGCTGGTTTAATGAGTTGAACTGGTGTAGCTGCAAATAGATGGGCACCAGGTCCAGTACAGGAGGGGAGAGGGTAAGGCATCAGGAGGGGAGGAGGAACGAGGGAGTTGAGAGGCAGGAGCAGTGAGTGGGAATACAGATATAAAACATGATGCAAGGATTCCACTTGCAGCAGTGTTAAGTTATTGATGTGACTCTGCTGTAGGGGATGCTGGCACAGAGCAAGATAATCAGCCCTTTGCAGTTATAGCCCAGGGGCCCGTGTAGCCCAAACTCTGAAACAGACTTCATAGAAAATAAAACCAGCAAATGTCTGCTCCTTTCAAATTCTCAGATATGGTATACCAATCACAGAGGAATATGGAAATCTCTTTTCTTGCTTTTGAAAATTTCTTTGTCTTCTCGCTCACGTGATCCTCTTCAAGATCAGTCATTCTTTCAGTTGGAAAACGTAGTTCACAAGCCAGCACCAAGTCTGACAGGTCTGTTGCTGGTCAAATTCACTTTTAGGTGAACCTACGAACAATGAGGAGTTTGATAGTCAGCTTTGGACCTTCCACATTATTTGAAGGTCTCAAAAATTCCTAAATCTCAAAAGTATTAGGTCAGTGAAATTTTTCCATTTGGTCACCACATTTTTGTCTTGTGTCCTTCAGCCTCCGGCTGCACCAACCAGTAGAAATTATGCAGAGATGCGGGAAAAACTTCGTTTACGTTTAACAAAAAGGAAAGAAGAACAGCCGAAGAAGCCAGATCAGATCTCTGAAAGGGAAAGTGTTGTTGACCATCGAAAGGTGGAAGACTTGCTACAATTTATAAACAGCTCTGAAACCAAACCAGTAAGCAGTTCTCGTGCAGCCAAGCGAGCCAGACATAAGCAAAGAAAGGTAAGACATGAAAGTACATTTATCCTAGACCCCCTGTTTTTGAATCTGTGCAGTCTCTGTAAGTATGCCACTGTACACTGACTTTATAATAATGCTGTAAGTGTTTTCTGCATAGTTTGTGGTAGACTGCCTGTTTGTTTCCACACAGCCAGCTTACCTGTTCTGATGCTACCTAAGGAGTTATGGTAGTAGACGGGGAATATTCCTCACAGTGTCATTTCCATGTGTTTTGGTGCAAGTCAGCTTTATACTGGAATTTCCCACACTTAAGAAAGTTATTTCTGAGTGTCAGAAACATTAAGAATTTTATTATTTTGTAGCAATGACGTTTAGAAGTGGGGGAAGTTAGAAAGCCAGTGTTTCTGTATTGGGATAATGATTATGGTAAAGTATCTCTGTAGGAGGTCAGGGAACATAGGTCAGTGCTTTTATGACAGAGGAAGAGTTGAAGTTTGATATTTTTAGAATGCTAGCACTGAGCACCTTGCTGTCCTGTTTGACAGAGGTTAACTGCTGTGCCAAATGATGACACAAAGGGTTATCCCAAGCTGGAGTGAAGTGGCAAGCTGCAGAGAGGGGGCAAAGAAGAAGAAATTACAGATTGCTTTCAAAAGAGAATTGGCAAAAAAGATTTCTAAACCCCTCCAGTATGTAACAGTGAAATTATTTTTTTGAAAACAGTATTTGCTGAGTTACTAGAGTAAATTTTTTTTTTTTTAGTTGGAACAAGCATGACATCTGCTTTTCTTACTGCAATTCAGGTATCAGCCTTAGGTATCAGTTCAAAGCACAATAAGATTGGTTGCTGAATGTTTTTTGAAGTCTGGTAAGCATGTTATGTGACCACGCTGTAAATATTTTCTTGTTTGTGGATTTCCTTCTGGCTCTACTTCTGCATTCTTTAAATGATTCCATGGGTTTGGAAGACCTAATGTTCACTAGTTAAATTCTTTAGGTTCGTGTTGTAGCACTATTCATCATCTTGAAGGCTTAGTGGATTATTTATAAATAAAATTAATTTTGTAAAACTCAGATGCAAAATTCACTTTGCTCTTGCAATGCACTTCGAGCATAAAAAGTGGAAGATTCTCACAGGATTTTTTGCATGACTTCTGTAACTGAAAAAGTAATGCCATACAGGAACCTATAAATGTGCAAGAAAATAAAGGGTCATGAGTGTTCTTGGTGTATGACTTTCATTCATTTTGCTAATGATGCAAGTTCAGTGCTGCACAGCAAAGTTTTAGGCATTGGCAGTATTGGCTGGAAAAAATCTCTTGTGTCTTTGCTTTGGTTAATGAACTTATGGATGACAATAGAAAACTTTGCTACCCTTAGTATTTTTGACAACTTTCAATGTAACTATTATGTGCTTAGTGTTTTGGTGCATGTTTTTAATGATTGCTCTTCCTAAAGTTCCTGAACAGTGAAACAGAGCAACTCTGCTGCCATAGGAAGAGAAAAGGTAAAAGATACAACCTGATGCAAACATGAGTTACCTTACTAATAAACACAGTCGTTGAGAATGAAGCTGAATGTTTTGTTTTCAGCAGATTTTTGTGGATATAGAAGGGTTTGATAGGAAGTTAGGCTTAGCAATAGCAAAGAGAAGATCAACAGTTGGTATTAACAACAGTCAGATGAGTCACAGAAACATAGAAAATGGAAATATAGAAAGGATTGTAGTGTGCTTAAAAGGGCAGATTTTGTGTAGTTATTTGCTTGCTCTGCAGACTTGTGGATTAAGTATGTTCATATGTTCACATCTTGGTATTTATAAAGTTCATAGAGAAAAGTTGTAATAATCCCTAAAACTCTAAATTTCCAAAATATTTGTCACTTTTCATAAACCTATTTTTAATTTGCAGCTTGAAGAAAAAGCTCGACTCGAAGCTGAAGCCAGAGAGAGGGAGCATCACCAGTTGCTTGAGGAACAGAGGCGGCGTGAGGAAGAGGAAGAAGAGAGGCTGAAACAGGAATTACAGCGGCTTCAAGAACTTCAGCAGCTGCGGGCTGTAAAGAAAAAGAAGAAAGAACGAAGCAGTAAGGACTGCCAGAAGGTGGACATGCTCACTCGAAACTGCCAGGCAGTGAAGGAACCTGTCCCAAACGCACCTGAAGACATTCAGAATGGTACACTTGAACAATCAGAAAAGATTGAAACCTCCTCCGGTTCACTGTCAAGACACGTGAACCACACAGAACAGAGGCCAGTTCTAGAGACGGGCTGTGAACTGTCCAGTGTAAACACTAGAGACTCAAAGCTGCTCTATCAGAAAGAGGGCAGTGTAAAGCAGCATGAGCCCCTCTCTTTTCTGCTTGATATTATGCATCAACATAAAGAAGGAAACAGCAAACAGAAGCTAAAGCAGATAAACAAATCATGTGTTGAGCAACTGAAAAAGCCTGTTGAATCCCCCAAAGCAGCTGAGATTCAGACTAAAACCAGAAACCAAATAGAATCCAAAGCAAAAGCAGCAGAGCTCCCAACACTCGCAGAACCTAAAAAGGATGAGAAGAAAATGAACAATAACAACAAAAAACAGTTGAACCATGTAAAGGAAGAGAAAGCACCCATAACAAGTGAATCCCCTTCACCAAGTGAACAGCAGCAAAATAATAAGCTAATACTTGCAGATTCTCCTCAACCAAAAGGCAAGAACAAGAAAAACAAAAAGAAAAAAGGGGACAAAGTCAACAATTCCATTGGTAAGTGTGTAAGAAAGTTGAAGAACTTGGGTTGTTTTTATTGTTACCATTTAAATCCAGAAGTCTGACATCTTTATCTTCAGGCCTTTCTGCCAATGTAAATTTGAGAAACTGGTGTCAGAAAAACTCAAGTCATCAGAACTATAACAATTAAGAGATGGATAGAGTTCTAGTAAAGAGGTGTAGGATATTTTGAAAAATGAAATAGCAGGTTTTGTGGGGGGTTTTTGTCAGTTAAGAAAGCCAGTCTTCTGGAAAGCCTGTCTTGCTTAAAATAAATATATAATTTAATTCAATAGTATGCTGAAATCCATTTTGAATTTCTTCAAAAGTGAGATTGTTTTTCATATGGCATAGTATAGTATAGTATGAAGTTGATCTTATTCTTTAAGCAAGAGAAATAAGGGGAGTCTACTGTCAAAGAATGGTCATTCATGCATAAATATGCATTTTTCCAGTGGAAATAATTCCTTTCTTATATTCATTACATTAACAGGTAAGTAAATAAAAAAGACTAATTTACTGTTTTTGCCCAAGTGAAAAGTTGCAGTGGATTGTTAATTACTTGGTAATATTGTGTTCTCTGTTTTAGCTTGTCCTAGTAAACAGAATTTTTTTATTTATCTGATAGAAAGAATAAAACCATGGGAGATTGAGTTGACTCAAGCAAGTTACACTTGAAAAATTTTATTTCCAGCTTATTCCTTGTTTGCCTGAACACATCCAAAAGCTAATAGCAGAGCTGAGAAGCACGTGCAGTGCTGACTGGTTGGCTTCGTCAGCACACCAGTTAAACTGCTGTTCTCAGGCACCAGGTTATTCCTTATTCCTGCACATGCCTGGTCCCTGCTGGGACTGCCAGTCGAGATGGCAGTTCTGTGCTGTGGACATGGGTCTGCTCAGAGCAGTGGGTCGTTCCCCTGGGATCACCTGGTAGCCGAGTGGTAACCGTGCAAAAATCAAATGTATGGCAGTTCTTGCTGCCGTTCTGACTGATAAGCACATCAGCAGAGCAGACCTTAATCCTTTGACAGTCTTTGCCAGTGTTTCAGAATATTTGTTTGTTAAGCTTTGTTACAAAAATGTAAACCTAATTCATGGTTGTTGGAAGTGCTAGGTGTAGAACCCAGCTTTGCTTTTTTTGTGGTTTCATGGTTGGGTTGGGTCAGCCCACCAGTCTTTCTTTTTAAATCTTATGTTTAATGTTTCCATTCCATGTCAGTGGAGCAGCAATACAGCATTAAACCACTGCATGGAACCATTTTCTCTGATACCTTTAGTTCTTGTGGTGTGTTTGGGGTTTGGCTTTTTTAATTTACCAAGAAGAATGTACTCCAGCGATTGGAGCAAGATAAAGCTCCAGAACTGGGAGCAGAAAGAGGAGACTGGAGACATTTGAAGGAGAAAATATTAAAGAGGGTGGTGGTGATGGAGCGCATTTACTGTAGGAGAATGCAGGTACCTTCCTGCATCTTGTCCTCCTCCCTGCCCCCAGTGTTGTTTTCTGCTGCTTAAATCAAGTATACTTACAGTTTCTGAAAGTTAATGCTTAGGTGTGAAAAAACACAGGGACATGTTTCTGAGAGAATTGTGCTGCTCTCTCTGGAGTTGGGACTGGATTTCTACTTTAAGTAGTTCTGACTTTGGAGCTACAAGAAAGATACTGTAATATACATTTTTTCATGTGGTTGTAATTCTTTTAAGACACAGGGTTGATGTACAAAATTAGCAAAGACGCAAAAAATGAACTGAGAAAAAAAATTGAGAAGTTGGGTAATTGAGAACATGAAGAGGGGGTAACAAAGCTAGGGGGTTTTAACTGGGTTTTAAAATGAACTGTTAAAGCAGTGAACATTATTGCTTTTGGTGGGATCTCTGTTTCTTAAAAAAATGTATTCTGACAGAGTATTTTAACTTCTTGTTATAAAGAGGCTGAAGAAAACTAGGAATGTTAGGGAAGCCCTGTGTTTATAGGGCCTTCTGCTTCTTCAGAGTAAGTTAAACAGCAAATACATGCAACTTTTAAACCACCAGAAGTGTCTTTAGAAGAGTGTTGTCCATTCTCATAATCTCAAGGATTCTGGGGTCCAGGTGTGTAATTGGTATTTTTGGTTAGTTTCTTTGTCTCAGCCTTTTTGGAATGTTTTGTGAAGCAGCTTCAGAAATGAGATTGGAGTATATATGTGGTCACAAAAGAAATTTCAAGAGGAAAATGTTCAAATTGGTTTCTACAAAAAATTATGCTTTATGATTTATTTCTTTTTAAAGTACAAAAGAGAACCATACACTGAGATAGTTGCTATAGCTGAGACCTAAATTCAGGTCATATATTAATGTGTTAAATGTGGGGCTTTTTTAAAAAAAAAAAACCAAACCCTAATGGTAGCTAGCATGACTGAAACTCTTTCAGACACAACCTGATGATCATGTCCCAGAGGGAGTACAGCAGCTGTAGAAACTCAGAATTCTTAAAGTATTTTTCTTTACAAATACTATTTTAAAAATATTTCCGAAGCTACCTTTTTAGTAGTAAGATCAATGAATTTCAGACATTTAACAGGTATCTAATTCATTGAGCCCTTTGGATAATTTGACTATTGTCATGCATATTCCAGGTTTATGGTATCTTTTTGCAACCCATGAAATCAGTAAATTTACTGTTTATTAATCTCTTCCTTGTTCCCAGTATAACTCCTTAAAGACTGGGCAGAGATATTAGTATAGGGGTTTTAGAAGTGTCTTTTTAATTATAAATATGTATTTTTAATTATTAATTCAGCTTATATATGAATAATCAATAGTCTACAAAGTTCAGTTAGTTCTCCAGAAACATCTTTAATGCAGCTTCTTCAAGCTTCTTCCTCTCTCCTTCCCCCCCCCCCACGGAATCTAACATAGTGTCATCCTTTTTCCTTTGTAGATGATGTGTTTCTACCCAAAGACATTGATCTAGACAGCGTGGAAATGGATGAAACAGAGAGAGAAGTGGAGTATTTTAAAAGGTAAAGTTCTGTAATCTCTACACATAAAACTGTTGTTGCTTCTTTCCATATGTCATGGTTGTAAAACAAACAAAAACAACTCCACCACACCAACCCACAGTTTAATAACTAGCCCCTGGCAGAAAAGCCTGTGTTGCACTGTCGTGTAACACAGCAAATCCTGTTACAGTTGAATACTGTAACAGTCACCAGAGCTGTGATCTGTGGGCACAGCTCATAGCTGAATAGCACAAATACAGAAATGAGTGCCAGAATTATCTGTGTGTCCCCCAGGTGCTCATCGAGGCTTTCAGAATATTCTCTGTTACCTTTATTTTTTTTTCAAAGTAAAGTTTGCATGAATATTTCCTTTATTTTCCACATAGGCCAAATAACTGATTAGTGTTTAAGAAAAAAGAAAAGAAAAACCTAACATTATTTTAACTGCTGAGCAAATAAAACCTTAATGTTTAAATTTCCAAAAAGATACTTGAGAAAGGTTTGTTCATTGTTTTCTTCCTTGTTTACAGGAGCTATTAATCAGAATTCTATACACAAAGTAGAGATGATACAACTGTGGGATATTAATTTATGCAAATCATTATCATAAAATCATAGAATGGCCTGGGTTGAAAGAGACCTTAAAGACCATCTAGTTACAACCCCCTGCCATGGGCAGGGACACCTTTCACTGGATCAGGTTGCTCAGAGCTCCATCCAGCCTGGCCTATTACAGTGACAGTAAAAGAACAGCATGAACCTTTCCTTGTGAAAGCTTTTTCTTCTGTGCATTTTGGTTGATTTGGGGATTTATGCATCGTATTGAGAGTTGGACTTGATCCTTGTGAGTCCCTTCCAACTCAGAATGTTCTGTGATTAGTTACTTTTAAATTCCTCAAATATAAGGAGACAGCTCATGTTTAAATAGTGTAGCACATGTTCTCCTGTAGCACTGAAATCCACTCAATCCACACAATCATTCAGTTTGTGTTCTTTAATGTTGGCTGAGTGTGCTAATTTCCCATTAATACATTTAGTGAGCCTTTTAGCCAAATCTGAAAAGTTACAAATAACTCAGTTTGCTGACTCGAATAATTCAGGACTCAACAGTATTATTTCACAACAACAAAAGGTATTTGTTTAAAGGATGAGTTTTTTAAGCAAGGACTTTCAGCATCAATTTCTCTTCTAAATTTATATAGTTTTCATAGCCTTTGTGCCTGGGATGTAGTGTGTGTCTGGGTCTTGCAAAAGAACAGAATACAACTGCTGCTAAGTATTACTGCAAAATGCATGCATCTGATTACTTATGGAACTACAATGTACAAGATGATGAAATTTTCACCAGTGCATGGTCTCTAGTCTCAAAAGTTATTTTTATGAGTGGTGCCAATTAAAGGATTTTTTTTTAAATGGGAATGTAGGTTTTACAAGTGAAATACACTGTGTATTAGATACTGCTAGTGTTGGTATAGCATAAGCCTTTGTTATGGAATATTCTTAGCTTCATTCAAGTTTGCAGTATCTGTAGCAAATAGAAAAGTTCTTTTCATCAGTTATTTACTCACAGTAGGACAAATGAAACAGTGTCTTGTATTTGGAGAAGTGCAGTTGAATTTTGGAGATAAACTTGTCAAATGTGATTCCAGATGAAGAGTTAGCACTTTAAAGTGGACCGTTTTGTGTTCATTCAGTGATTGGTGTAATCTACTCCTTTACTGTCATCTGTTAGGAATTGTGTGTAACTGTCCATTTTTTTAATGTATATCTGCTTAGAAAAGGTTTCTGAAAAGCCCTGATTGATGCTGTTTTAGGGGAGAAAAACATGTACTTAATGCCATGAAGGTACTTTTAATATATAGGTTCCTCTATAATTTGATAATTCCCAGCATAATACTTTGAAGACTAGTAACGTGGCTTGTTTTAGTAACCCACCATGGCACTGAGCTGCACAGGCCCACTGAATTCATACTTTTTACTGATGGTTTGTTCATTCATCTTTTCTTCTTGACTTGTAGTGGCATAATAGATGGATACTTTAATTACACTCTGACATCAGGATTAATATTGCAAACTCCTTCCAACTTTAGCATAGAAAGAACAAAATAAGCCGAGTTTTAACCTTCCACTGTACCTGTTCTATTGTGGTCCTTCTGTCTGCTCCCCTTTTTTGGCTTTCAGTTATTACAGAAGCAGTAAAGCTTTCAAGAGAGGTTTACACTACTTTAATGCAGTCGTGCAGCCTTTAGCCTAAATCAGCTACACCTTGCCTCGATAAAGTTCTTCAGCATGAATTAACAGTCACTGAAAGGCTTGCATGTGGCAACCTTTTCCAGTGTTCTTCCATAAATTGTGTTCAGTGAAAGTGAATAAGTGGATTTTTGTTCTAAAGGTGTTTTTCCAGACATGTTGGGCTAGTTATCCACTGTATTGTAGACAGGCCTCCTTTCCCTAGGTCTTTGTCTCACATGTAACTTCTCTGTGTTAAGGAGAGAAGCAGCAGTGTCCCATGCCATTGGTGATGCTGCTTTACCCACTACCTACCACTCATTCAAGTGGTAGCCTTTCAAAGGTTTTTGGTGAATACAGTGATGCCGTCTCTGTTTCTGGTTAACTCACTTCTGTGCCGCTAAATACGCAGCATTCCTTGCTACCTCCTTGCTACCTCCTTCGCTTACTCCCGATAATACAGTGGTGTTTAAAGTTTATGATGTATTTGAGTGATGGACAAGTGATTTTTTTCAGGTATGATTTTTTAAAGAGGTTATGTCTTTCTGAATGAGAGCTACTCTTCAAAAGAGGGGTAACACAGGAGTTTTGATTTTGTGTATATTGATTTCAGTTTATCACTTCTTTCTTTTCAGATTCTGCTTGGATTCTGCCAGACAGACAAGGCAGAGACTTTCCATCAACTGGTCCAATTTTAGCTTGAAAAAAACCACCTTTGCTGCACATTGAAATGACACAAGATGGGGAGGGAACCCTGCAGGAATCAATGAACGACAACTCCACTTATCTGTCCTGCTGTGCTGAGAGCTTATCTGGTCTTGAGCCAGTGCTGCCTTGCCTTGTCCCCAGTGCTGTGTGGATCTGCACTGAACCCTTTGGCCTGATAATTCTTGCGGACTGAAAAATTGCCACTTTCTACCTGAATTTGTTAGCTTGTGTGCTTGTAGTCTGTGAGTGAGACTTACTTGATTGTAGCTGTATGCCGTTGGAGTTGGAACAATAGCTCTTTTCCATCTCCTTCTGAATGCCTTGGCCTCAAAGACTTTAAATTGCTTAGGCTTGGGTGGAGGCCAAAATACTAGGTTGCATCATCTGCAGTGGCTCCTGTCACTTCTGCATCTAGCTATGTTTTGTCATTCTGACTCCTGACAAAGGAATGGACCTAGTCAGTTGTGCTTTCATCTGCTCCAGAATTCTCCTGACATGACTTCATGAAAAAGAGGCTCTTATGGGACAAGTATTCCCTCAATTCTTTCACAATCTACTGTTTAAGAGTGTACAAGTTACGCTATTTGTGTTTTGATTTTTTTTCCTGACTTGTAGCCAGCTTGTGTAAGAATACTTGCAGAATGAGAAAATTTAAAAAAGAACAGTACTCACACTATCAAATCTGTTATAGAGTGTATAATTGTATTAACACTGAAGCCTAACTGGCTACTTTTTTAACATATTGTTAAGTAATATTAAAATCATGTCTTTCTTTTTGAAAGATGGAATACATTAGTATGGCAGACGACTTGTGTCTTGCTTTTTTCCTGCTTGGGTGGGGAAGGGGAAGAAAGAAACCTACAAAAAAAAAGTTTTCTAAACTAAATTTCATTGTGTGTCAGAATTGGTCAGTGAATGCTAATTAACTTTTGCATATTCTTTGTTTGCCAGCTCACATAATAGGAAAACTGCTGTCTGCTAGAATGAGAAAGGCTGCTGCTGAATTGTGGAACTAAGTTTCTGTGAATTACTTTAATGTTTCTATTTCAGTGGATAATTGGTGAGAAACAAGCTAATACAGAAATTTCCAGTTTAATATCAGTGCAGAAGTGAAGTAGGTAGGCTCAGTGCTACTGTCATGTAAATAGTTAACAGTATAGTGATGTTTTACAGTTTCATAGTATGCCCAGTGAGAAAGAAGATAGGTCATTTAGGAATTTGATCTGTGTAAAGTGCACTTGTAGAAGTTTTTCTGATACTCTTTTCAGAATAAAGACAACAGAAGCATTTTTACTTCTAGATGACCACACCATGTTGTAAGGTGGTCATCTCCTTTTTTCTTTTTTTCTTTTTCTTTTTTTTAAGAAAAAGGAATTTCCCCTCAGCACATATTTAAAAGTACAATACAGCTTCAAAACCCATTAATATCCTTTTCCAGAACCATTCTACAATTTTCTTTCTTCTACTTGTTAATGCATATTTTTCTGTGATCCACACAACTTCACATCCTTCTTTTTAGTTCTGGAGCTCCTCTCCCGGTGTGTGCTGCTGTACAGAATATGCTTGCTCAGCTTCTACCCAGCCATTGTAGGTCAATGAACCCTTAGTCTGTTTTTGTAGACATTTTGAGAACAATACTTCCTCTCAGAAGATAGTCCCAGGACATAAAAGGGACAACTTCTATTATTATTTTTCAGCTTGAAGTTGAATAGCTTAGCCTCACTCTTTTAGCAGTGCAGTATTGTAGCCTGTGGACTTATTTGTTTGTGCTGGACAAAGAGCAGCTCAAACCTAAAAGGTAAATATCTATACCACTTAGCACCAGCTGTCCCTGCAAAACTGTGTGCTGTTGAAAATACCTGCACCAGTTCGTGGAGAAGAATGAACTTTGTCCACTTTATTCCATGGGATTGTGGAAGCTTGCATCTGTTACAGCCTTAGTTAGATCTTAGGTTTTTTTAATATATGTGTGTGTATATATATATATATATATATATATATATATATATATGTATGTATGTATGTATGTATGTATATATATAAAAGACTGGAGAGGCTTTTCATGTAGCACAGTGACTGGGGAAAAAAACTTGTTAAAACAGTGGAAGCTGGATGTTTGTGAAACCCCACTTTTCAGACCTTTTCAGTTCTGAGCCATAACACAAGATGGCAGTGTGTGTCACCACTAAGTCAAGGTTCTCAAAAAATCAAGAGGTGGGATGGGAAAACTGTTTGATGTCACATGGGTGAATATTGGTGCAGATCCCATCTTTTCTAGAGTTGGAATGCTTTGAAAGTACCAAGATTTTTAATGATGCTAGAAAACTCATTTAGCATTTGTTTTCACTAGGAATTGGGTAAGAAAATCAGCTTTATTCTCTACTAACAAAGCTGTTCAATGAGTGATAATAGAACTGCTTCTCTTTATTTTGAAATCCTGGGTTAAGACAAGAGAAGTAGTACTTTTTCATCTGAGGAATATATATGTGTATTTGTAATATCCTTCAGAGATATTTGCCTTGTGCTCCGTCATGGAGTGTTAGTACAAGTGATGTGCTTCCACACACTACACAGAAAGCACCAAGAATGAGTCTCCATGGATCTGCTGTTGTTGCACCTTGATGAGAAGTTAAAGGCAAATCATATTTTTTTTAATTTCGTAAGTGAAGATAAGCATTGCTTAGTGTTGGGAGCCAGGAGATTTGAAAGGAGGTTGTAGTGAGGTGGGAGTCAGTCTCTTCTCCCAGGTAACAAGTGACAGGATGAGAGGAAATGGCCTCAGGTTGAGCCAGGGGAGGTTTAGGTTCAGTATTAGGAAAAATTTCTTCACTGAAGGAGTTGTCAAGCATTGGAACAGGCTGGCCAAGGAAATGGTGGAATTACTGTTCCTGGAAGCATTCAGAAAACATGTGGGTGTGGAACTTGTGAAAATACTTTAGTGGTAACACAGCAGTTGGTAGGATTGAGGTTGGACTTGATAATCCTAGAAGTCTTTTCCAACCTAAAGGATTCTATGAATGTACTGGCTTCAATTCTACCACTTTAGTGGCCTTGGGCAAATGAGTTAGTTACTGTGACTCCACTCATTAAATGGTTTTATTGAGGATTTGCTGAATTATGACCATGTTTCTTAATGCCTAAATTAAATAAGTAGTGATGTGAAACCTGAGGTACAACCTGTTGGAAGCTTTAATGTTCTACACTGATATTTGTGTGGTTCAGATCCTTTCAATCCAGAAAAAATACATTCAAAGCTAGCTCCAGAGGAGACAGCTAGAAATAATACATCATGACTGAGTAGATTAGAGTTCATCATAGGAGTTGGAAGAGGGAGTAATTCCAACGTTGAGAGTGGCCTACTTTGATAGCTGTAGTGTAGCTTATCCCCCTTTTCCTTACTCATCTTAACCTGTATGAAAGATGGATATCTAAGTTCTGGAGGTGACTGGTGGCATATCTACTTTATGCCTGTCTGCTGATACCAGTGCTGCTGAATCTGAGGGTGTGGTACTGTCAGGCATTTCCTTAATGAAAGAGGGCATAATTGCACAAAATGTGTGTGTTTTGAGCAGTGTTGATTTTGGATGATCTAAGACAACTCTCAAACAGGGCTGTCTTATCTCTACTTGGCATTCACTATTGCTGCTTCTGGAAGTAATGTAACTGAGTTCAAAAGTCTTCAGCACATTTTTTTTGGTGTGGCATCATTGGTACTTAAAACTGTGAAGCTGAGGTTCAGCATGCTGGCGACACAGATCTCACCATAGCCTGAGAAGAAGATTGATGTGTTAAAAATTAATTCACATAGTGACTGCTGAGTGTGTGGGCGTGTGGTGTGCTTGCTGCTGTTCAAAAACGCTTTGCAAGTTGCCTTCTGTTTCAGAGAAAGATTAGTTTACCTTTGCTTTAGTATAGATTCTGTTGTATCATAATAGAGAAATTGATGGTTCCTGGAATAAATGTTTACACTTAATAGTCAAAATTTCACACATTTTCCAGTACAAATGAAGGTGTGCAACTTGCAATTGCAGAAGCTGTTCTAAAAAAAGAAAAAAAAAAATCTCTGCTTGCTCTGTTGTAACATACATCTCAGCAGGATTAGGTGTGCAGTATCTTTGTTGTCTTTGGCTCTTTCTCTCTAAACCTCCAGGAAAAGACTGAAACCTTCAGTAGGGGAATTCTGTGAACTAAAGTCACCGAAGTGTTGATTTGTGATGTCTCTTTTCCTCTTCCTGTCCATCAGAATGGACTTTCAAAAAAATTCCAGTTTTTTTAAGTGCCTTCCTAATGGCCAACAACTTGTCTATCTGCTGTTACCCTATTCGTCATTAACTGAAAATGTTAAATAATCATAAAAATGTTGTATTTTATACTGCTGCTACAAACAGGTGATGTAAGTGAACTGACGCTGAAAGGAAGATGTTTTTCTCTTCTGTTTTCCTCACTGAATGAAGAAGTAACAATTCAACCCTTTGGGCCTTGTTTCTGTTCTTCACAGGCCTGGGTATTCAGTTTCAGCTTTGCTGATGCTTTTAGCTGTGCAGTTGGGCCTCTCCCAGTTCGGTGCTTAAGGGATATGAAAGAAACCTATTGATGCATTCTGGATCTACTGTTGAAAAACATGCCAGGTAAACCTGTGTTTTTCTCTGACTACTTTTGGGTTTTTAGTGGTTTGCTTATAGACATGATAGGTACAAATGGGGTTTTAAAGTGGATGGTGTCCAATTCCTATCTCCATGAAAGACCAAAAGGGAAGAAGGTATGTATTGATTGTGCCTTCTCTGATAAGTTTTTATCGAAGATTTTTTAAAACTTTCTACTAGTTTGAATGTCTCATTTTAGAATGGCTTGAAGTGTGTTTTTACACTTCAGTCCCAGGTCCATAGCCTTTAACATTCTTTTTCACCAGAAATACATAGTTTTATTGTGTTGTTTGTGGCTCCTCAGGCAGAGTTGCAAGGAGAGCAGAGGATGTGTAGTCTGGATATGTGTTTAACCTAAATTTTCCTTCCAGGATGTCTGTGTTTCAGAAGTACAGTAGTCCACAGATCTGCATAGGTGCAAAGTGTCAAGAGGGATCTACTGGACAGTTCTTTTCTAGAAATTGCCCAAAGAAGAACCTATGCCAGTAACGAGCATTCAGCAATTTCGTGTCAACTCTTAACCTCCATTTTCTTCACCATGTTTTTGTGGAAGCTGTACAGAAAAGTAAAATGAACATCTCTTTGACAATGGTGTAATACCCATAAGCTGACAATTTCAGATTCATCACCTGGCAAGGAACATGTGACAAGGTAATGTTTTTTCTGTAAATAATAATTAATGTCCAGCTTGCCATCGATGAAGAGAGGAGGCAGCAGGCGGGCGCCGTGAAGAGAGACACGTAGTGTTAAGTGGAAGAATAAATAAAAATCTATCTACTCATGCACTCACAAATGATTGTCACTCATATTGCATAAAGTAGTGTGCATTCCACATGATGTCATTCAGCCAGCCTACACAAGTTTGATTTTTCTGAGGGCAAGATGTCTGGACTTGTTTTCCAATCCTGGTTTCCCTTAAACAGCCTGTTGACGCAAATCAAGTTGTTACTACAGTGGTTTGCGCTAGTTTAGGGGGAGCAGGGGAGTTGCATGCAAGAAACATGATGTTGTTTGTGTGAGGTTGTTTTGCTTGTGATTGAAATACAAGATTTGAATCCAGGGGTTTGGAGTAGAAAAGCTGCAATGCAGAATTCATCAGATCACTTAAATGTTCCTTCAGCAGACTTCATGCTTCAATCCCCTCATCTGTGTCAGCTCACGGGAGAGTGGTTCTGTATCAACTGGAAATATATAGTCAGCAAAGCCCTCTTCTTCCAAAAGGGGAAAAAAAACAGGAATCAAGTCACTTGAAGTCAGATAGTTGACCATACATACCTTGTCTAATACAGTCTGTCTTCAAGACCTTGTATAAGTTTTTGTCTAACTTTTGCTTTACCACTAAGTGAATTCTACAGTATTGCTAAGGGCAGTTAAATTGAGGTGTGGGGTTTTTTTGTTGGGTTTTTTTTGTTTGGTTGGTTTTGGTTTTTGGTTTTGTTTTTTTTGGTTTTTTTTTTTTTTTTTGGTCTGGTTTTTTTCCTATGAATTTAGGTCAAATTAGATGTAACCAGTTTGCAAGAGAAGTCCTCTTGGGACAATCTTAACAGAATGACAGGGAAAGACAAGTTTTAAGTAATATTACATCAGACTCTTCACTTACGGATGTTGTTTATATCAGGCTGTGAGCTCTTTGCTCTAGTGAGTGAAATCTCGAGGCTAGAAGGAGAAGCACAGTTGTGTAGCCTTGCTGACTGTGAAAGGTGTGATTGCTAGAACTGTAGAAAGTGGGATGGGGAGAGTGCCCTGGTACACCAGTACCTAACGTGGCAACAATACTGTTGCCTTTATCCTTTCATGCAAGGTCACTTCTGAGATTTCTTAATTGGGTGTACTCTTACTGTCTGTAACAGTCTGCAGGTAAAGTCTTTGTCTTCTAGTCAGCAAGTAACAAAACTTTTCCATTTGAAGAGAGTAATGAAAGTGCCGTTTGCTACCATTTATCCTATGGGGGCTTCTACTTATTCCTCTCTGTGCCATCAATCTGTCTTGAAAGCTTTGAAAGGTGATGTCTCTTTCCTTGTTAGACTCAGAGTGCATGTTTGAAAAGTCCATTTGAAGAATTAATGAACCTTTTCAGTAATGTAGCTGTGGTGCATGTCACTTGCCCAAGCCATTTTGTGGTCTAAAGTGAAATTGTTTCATTGATTCATTCTCCCCAGCTGCCTCTGAGCCTTTTTTGTCATTTACATTGGTCATAGTTAGTATTTCACCAGGTGGGGAAGCTTTCAAAGGCGGTCTTGCAGAAAATCCAGTCCTTTCTGTATCGTGAGTTATGCTCCTTGAGTCAAGAGGCATGAAATTGTGTATTGACTGTTTGGGGTTTCTTTTATTAAAATAACATAACAGTAAAAAATTCTGGGTCTGCCTGCAGTATTCAAGTGTAGCTCTGGGAGGAGCTGGTTTAATATCGGTGAGGATAAACTGAAGGCATAAGAAGAGAATGGTAAGGTAAAAGGCTTAAGTCTGCTACGTGATGCTCCTTATTCCTATTGAGAGCTTTTGTTTAACATGTAGCAAGATAGTTCATTAACAGCCAGTCAGAGAAAGTTGTAAGTACATCACTCAGCTTCTCTGTACTGTGCTGTGCTGCTTTTTTAAATGGTACGGAAGTGTAATTGGTGGTTGAGCACTGGTGAAGCAGTTCTGTAAATGCATATGTAAAGTCATAAGGGGTTTCAGATGTTTGTTAAATTTGCTGCTGAGCTACAGCTGGGGACATAATGCTAGGTAGTGAGGTAAGTGGAAATGCAAGAATTAAGCAGGTCAGTGTAGTGATTATGCAGTGTGAGAAAGAGTCATCTTGCCACATCAGGACTGATACTCTCTTGCAAGATACTTCTTCATTTAAGTTCATTCAGAGACCACCAATTGTGATCATTATTGTAACGGCTCTTCTGAAATCCATTTTTAGCCCATCTTAACAGTTGGTCAGTCCAGACTGGCCACAGCTGAGTTACTGGAGAGAGTTGGCATGTTCTCATGTAGTCTGAACTTTGTGTCTTGTTTGTGTCAGTGTTAACCAGTATAGCCTGATTGGTTTTCTCTTTCTTCATGCAGATGCCTTTTTGGACGCTAATCTACACTTGTGCAACAGGATTGTCATCTCTACGTGCCTTGGAACATCTTAGGCGTAGGAGTCAGGGGCTTGAATGGATTAGGCACTGGCAGAGACGTAGATTTTGGCAGTGCCTTGAACTAGGACATGATGATCTGCATGATGCATGCAAGTAGAATAAACATGGAAGAGAAGTCTTAAAATGTTGAAGGCACTTCCATAGAAAGGTATGTTTCTCCTTGGGTTAGAATCCTTTAAATGATGTGGTGTAGGACAGATAAGCTCTGGCAGGACCTGCTGCCAGTTCCCTTTTCTCTTCCAGCAGCATATCGGCATGACGTGGCCTGATGTTGTGAGCCAAGCATTTATTAAAAACAGCTGGAACCCAAACACAAAGTTGCAGATCGAAGTCTCCAGGCTGGCTGGCTGACTTTGTTTATTGCACAGCTTCTTTAAAAAAATAAAACCAATGCCTCTTATATATTTACACTGGGAGATTATCATCTATACTTTGGATTTGGTTTTGATGTCAGTTGACACTTCACGTTTAGCTGTTGGAAGCTTAAGCAATCTTGAATGTTCTTGCCTAGTACAGAGTCACCCAAACAAAAGTCGCCCAATGAGGAAACAGCACAGCTGGTTGAGAAATTGTGGAAGTGATAGTGTTTTGAAATGACTGGGAGGGAAAAAAAAAAACACCACCACAAACCTATTTCTTTTTGGGTATAGCCTGGAAGGCATTCTGTGTATTAGATTGCAGGAGATAATGCAGCATAAGTATGAAAAACAAGCATGCTACTTTATTTACATGTGTAAATATGAATGCCCTGTTTTATTGTATAATGATCTAAAATGGTATTGGTCTTAAAGGTAATGTTTTAACTATGTAAGGCTTAAACGTTGCAAGGAGATGACCTACTTCCTCTTTAATATTTTTTTGTGTGTGTGTTGTGGTAACATTTCATAGGTTTAAACGTTACAAGATATGCAATTTCACAGCCATGCCGAGCGAGTGCTGGGCTCTGCACAACTTCAGGTGTTGTATCTTGTATGATAGCTGAAATTAGGTAGTTGCGGGTAAATGAAGAAGGAGAAAAAATAGCTATTTTGAAGTAGTTTAAAAAAAAAATCTCTTTTTCTTCATCCTAGAGTCTTCAGCAATTCCTTTTTCCATTTCCACTTGATTTGTAAAGCATGTAAAAAAGATTGTTATAAATTTTAATACAAGGTTTTGTGTCTTTGACTCTTTGGAAATGTGTTACTTTCTTTTAATTACTTTTAATTCTGATTTAATTACTTTCTTAAATGGTTTTTGCCTTAACCAGATGACAGTATTTCTGATTTATTGTTCATGCAACTCAGTAGCTCATAAGTGCACTGAGAATTGGTCTTTTCTAGGAGGATTATTGATGAGTATCTCAACAGTGGTAAAGATGTTTCCAAGATGACACTGGTGTCCCACATTGGTGTACAACTGGAATAGATGAGACAAGAAAGATGTGGGGCATCTACAGCTTGACTCCATTTTACAGAAGCATCAGCACAGAGATAAAGCAGCTTTGCCCCAGAGCTACAGTGCAAGTCTGAAATGGAGCTGGAAACTGAACCCTGACATCCGGAGACCTAAATCTGTGGCTGAACTACAAACCTGTCTTATGTCATGAGGATTTAGACAAGAACTGTCACAGGATAAAGAAGAGGAGAAGCACTGTGAAGCATTACACTCTTGCTTTGTGGTGATTTTTGCACTAAACGTTCTCTTCCTTGTCTGTTTACCCACACCACCTCCCAGACCATCACATCGATCCTTCTTGCTCATACAGACCTTGTGGCTGAGGTTCCCAGGTACTACCTGAGGAGCAGTTGGGTTGTGTAAGCAGTGATGTTCTCCTGAGGCTTTTTGAGAGCAGAACTTCCAAATTAATACTTCGGGGCTTAATTTGTTCAGTAAAACTGTTTCATGCATTCCTCATGCTGTAGCATTTCTTACCGTCTGTGGACAATTGTATCACTGAGAACAGAACTCCTGCTTGTTCTCTAAACAGCATTGGATGAGAGAAAGAGGAGGGATCTGGTCTTTCTTTCTTAGTTCATTCATTGCTGCCACAGTAACAGCATGTCCTGTGCTGGAAGAGGCAGTCACTGGGATCCATAGGAGCTGTCAGTTTCCTGGTGATACTTCTTTTGGTAAATTCTCATAAACCAGGAAGCATGTACCTCACAGTTGTGGCCAAACTGCAGTCCAGACCTTTAGTGTTCAGTTTTCTGTGGACTGATCTCACTTCTTGCTCCTGGCTTTAGTAAATCAGTCTTTTGTCTTACCATATCAGGGTACCAGGTTAATCTTGTTGCTGTTTTCCATCACACGTGACCACATTTCCTGGTGGAAATAGGAATCATGAAGTGACCCTAAAACCAAGTATCACTTTTGTACTTCTAAAAGATGACAGTTGATATTAAATACTTCTTTTATACCCCTGAAGGGTGCTTTGTCTTTAGATCATGGAATAGGCCTATGGGGAGAATTTTCATGTGAAAGATGTCATGCAGAAATTTAGCAGAAACTAATAAGTGAGGTGTTGGGAACATTAAATGGGGTAGGTTGCATTTTGAAATCAGTATTGCGTGGACTGGCTACTGGTGCAGTGCCACCATCTGATGTATGAGGGAGTGAATCATCTGGCTTACATGTTTAATGCTTAAGAAACTAAAGGTAGTTCATGTAGCTCAGCTATGGTGTGAAGTGATCTCCAGCAGTGATCGCCAACTGTGTAGAATGGCAATGGTTTCTGCCCACTAGAAATGAATTTCCAGGAAAGCACATGACTTACTTTGTTCACCTTACTTTTGCTAATAGAAAGAAACTGAGAGCTTTCATCAGCGGTAACAGGTTTTGCATTGAGTGAGGATCCTTGTCTCATAGCAGATGTACTTATTTGCATAGGAGTGAGATAGTTTCCAGTGGGTTCAGCTAATTCAGCTACTGTGTGCCATTTCCTGATGAGGAGTGTAGAGGGAGCTAAAATGATCTGCTGTACAAACACAGAGGAAGGAGACCAGGTATATGCAAAGAGCTTGGCCAAGTATGTTTAAGCATCTTGAGCTGGTGGGGTAACTTTATTCTGATAGAATGAAAAGTTGCCCTCTTAAAGCTGTTTGATGAGAATTCACTATAAAATTTGACACTTTGTCTTAAAAAAAAAAATGTTTTCCAGTGTCATGGTTTTCAGGTGAAAAAATAATCTTTTCTTTAACCAACAGGACAAGATAGTAGATGCTAGATTTCTGTAAGGAGCGTGGGATGCTTTTAGATCACTTAAGAGTTGCCTTTATCTCTGCAGAAGATTATCAGTCATGTCAGTTGCTGTGTTTCAGCCATAGTGGAGTTTGCCAGAATTGCAAAAGGTGTAACTTTTTTAATGGTGATGAGACCCAAAGTTGAACCTAGGAGATTGAAGTGTCTTTCCAGGGTAATGTTCACCCAGCTGCCTTGGTTTGTCTTTGGTCTGTGTAACCAAGGCAGAAGCTTGGCTACATTGGAAACCCGACTTTTAAAACATAGTAGATCTGAATTTCACCGGTTAGAAACACAAAAATAATATCTGTGGATCTTTTCCTATCAGACTGTGGAAGTTATGTCCTGTTTTTCCGCTAGGATGAGTTTCTGAAACAGTCCTGCTCCCTTTTATAGTGGCATTCTGCCCATCCCTTGTTAGAGAAGCCACCCAGGGAAGGAAAAGCTCTGCCTGTAAGTGAGAGTGGTGTGGCAAGTACAGAAGTTTGTGCTTCGTGGCCAACTGAGCTTCCTTTTTATGTTCACTGTTATCTTCCCCTGCTGTTTTCTGTTGCCAACACTAGATGTTTTTTTCATGTTTAGGAATCAGGAATGTCTCAAATCTTAACCAAATTTTAAATAATTTCCAGTTCTTTGTCCCCAGTATCCCATGGGTGAGGTATGTCTGGGCATACCTCAAAGGACAGATGAGTTTTTTTAAGCAGAACTTGGCAACTGCACTCTCCAGGTGGGAAAAATAAAGTGAATTTTCATGTAACAATAAATATACATATGTAATTTGATAGTATTCTTGTCAAAATAAATGGTACAACCAGTGGGGCACCAAGGCGAGTTTCATCTGATACATTAAGGCAATTAGCCAGAGGTGCTGCTAGCCAGGAACTGATAAGAAAAACAGATGACAAACAGATTTCGTTCTAAGAGTTTGGCTGAAATTTTAATTGCACTTCTCCCTGTGTTAGTCAAGAAAATTACTTTCAGTTTAGCAGTAAAGATTGATAACTCTAGAGAGAAGTCCTGATGCAGCATCCTGCCCCACTGGCGGTGCTTTCGGAAGACGCAAGGTGGCAGTCGGGGAAAGTCTGCACCCAGCAGAGGGCTGGCAACCAGTGATCAGGAAACAGGCATTTTGCAGGGGTTTTGGCTTCCCTTTCAAATTTTGAACTTGATTCTCTATGACTCAGTCTAGTTAGACACTTCAAGGAGACAGGCTGAGGCCATGCCTGTTGCAAGATGCCACTGCCCTGCCACCCTGCCTGCTGTGCTGATACATCAGCCCAATAACAGACATGAAGTGTGGGCTGTGAATTTCACAGTGATTGTGGTTTCTAGTGAGCCCTGAAATCTGTCAGGGTAGTGAAGTCTGGCACACATTACAACCTAGGCATTCTTCTAGATGCTCTCTAGCCACGCTCCCTGTGCTGTTTCAAGGGCTGTTGCCCAGCTCTCTGATGTGCTCTCAAAGCTGCTGCACCACCTGGCAATAGATGATCATGGTTCCATTTTATTGGGCTGGAGGGTTAATGACTTTCTCACTTCAATGCCATAAGGCTAGAAAGCCTGCAAGGGGAGTTTTAGTTCTGAAGCCTGCATGTGAACATATCTGTATTGCCAGGCTTGAAGAGATTCATAGTCTCTTTACCTACAGGCTGAACCCAGGAATGCTGCATAGCAGGAATCTAAAACAGAATAATTCAGGTCAGAAGGGACGTAGGAAATTCTCCAGTTCAACCTCCTGCTCTAAGCATGGTCAGCTTTGAGATGAGGTCAGGTTACTCCAGTCTTTATTTGGTTTGGCCCTGAAAATCTTCTAGGACAGAGAATGAAACATCTCTGGGCAATCTGTTCATTGATTTATTGGTTGTAATAAATTAGCCTTCTATTTGTTATTATTGTTCATTTACTTTCTAGCATTTAGGCTCATCTTTCATGTCTCTGTTTTTACCGGTAGAGACAGAAAGATAATGCTCATGGCTTCTAAGCAAGTTCTGGGGAAGGAGTGGGTATAAACCCATGCATTTCAAGAATTCCAAAGTGAAACAGCACTGCCATTGTGAAGTGCCTGGTTTACATCAGCCTGGTAGAGATCATGTTCTTGTGGCAGGTTTTTCCACTACGTGACAATAATGGTGCCAGCATTGCAACAGTAGTGTTTGTTTGTGATGGAGTAGTGTATAAACCTGGCATGCAATGGGATATGTTTGTTAATGCTGTCTCAAGATAGTTTTCTTGATGAGGAGCCTTGTTTCATTTTGGCTGCATCATGGTTGTCTCAGGCCTTTCCCTTTATAACCTACTCAGTCTGTGTAAGTTACATTAAGGAAATAATAAACAAATGCCAGTGGACTTTCCCTATCTGAAATTAGCTATTGACTTTAGACTACCATAAACTAAATCTAAAAAAGCCCCCGCTGCTTTTCCTGGTGGGCTTGTGGAGGCCTCTGAGTGGCTTTTTGTGAGTTAATGTTTGGAGGAGGAGTGGTGGCGGTGGTGTGAATGTTATGTGTTTTGCTGCAGGAGCTGATGATTGCTTGAATGAGTGGACTTCCTGATTCAGAGGTGAAGAATGAATGGTCTCTCCTCATAGTTTCAAATTTATTATAAAAGGTACTTTAGCAGCTCGGTGGTGTCTGCAGCCCCACGCAAGTGCTGCCTAGACAATTGTTTCCACTGCTTGAGAAAAAGTCCATCTGACGCACCAATGGGAAGTTGACACTTTCAGTTCATTAAAGCAAAGCATCTATGAGTGCATGTACTCAGCTGAGAATGTTTCAGCTTCTAAGAAAGGTCTGAAAAGGCTTGAACTTCAGAAGCTTCGGTTGTCTGAAGGCACAGGCTGTTACAGCTCAGCTCCCTCCTGCTGTAGCACAGGAACTAAGAGTGTAGTTGCTGTTTGATTGTTGCAGCATCCTTGCCTTCATGCTTGACTTTGCTTTATTTAAAAATAATAATTAAAACTCTGGCTTTCTGTGTTTGCAAGATAACAATGAATTTGGAACATGTAAAAGAAGTCACCTGGCTATTGGTTCACTGAAGAGACTTCTAGAGAGAACTGATGATACTCATGTTTTACTTATTTTCCTAATATTTGTCTGGTTCGTTCTCTTTGCAGAGGTAGTATACCTGTCTGTATTTTTCCTTCAAATTGGTTATTACTGTGCTCCACTGGAAGGTGGCCCCGAAGGGTTTTTTTTTCCACCCTATTTTGCTCTAATGCTTGCTTTGACATTACATCAAAATACCACCACTTGACAATGCAGCAGCATACTGATGACCTCTGGGAAATATTTCGTAATTTGTTGGCAATTGCATCCTACAGACCAGACTTAAAGGAAGCTCAGATACTCCTGGAGAAGTTAGCAAATACAAACAGCAGGATAATGTGGCTTCCACATAGAAGTTGCTATTGCCTTTTCCATTTTAAATGAATTTACAGCTGTAGCAATGGACATGGTGTAAGGGCTTGGGGACTTTTTATTAGAGTAATATAGAATTAAACCTCAGCTACCAAATCTCTGATGTCAGCGGTAATAGGGGGAAGCAATGATGTTAACAGCTTGTCTGATATGGTTCAGAGGGCAGCACTGTGTTTGGCCCCATCATGTTCTCACCTGAGGTATTGGTGTATGAAAACATAACTAGAGATGCCAGCATCTGACAGTGTATATGGATAAGAACCGTTACTGAAATTAAAATCACCATTTCAGGTATACATTGTTATGTCTTCTGTCTTCAAATACAGCAGCTTTTTTTAGCTTTGGCACAGCTGTGGTTAAAATGATAGACTGAGATGACACTTCAACCTTATTTTTTCTTTAGACAGCAAAAGAGTTGATGGTGATCTCTGGGAATTTTAATCAAGACTAATTCAGGTTAGAAGGGACCTTTGCAGGTCATCTAGTCCAGCCTCCTGCTGCCTTTCATGATGCCTAGTTTGTTAAGTGGCCCCTAATCCACTTTTTCTGTACTCTGGGTCATGTTTCACTTGCACAGGCTCTGCTGATACCTTCAGGGACATCTGTGGGCAGAATTTCCCAGCCAAGACCTTGGTTTTTTTTGTTCCCATTGTCCTTGCTGCTGAAATACTTCTTGTTGTCTTCTGCACCCCTTCCATGTTTCAACACCTGCCAAACTTTTACTTTCCTGCCCTCATTTGTGCTCAGGCATTGTCTCCATATTCCTCCTAACTAGCCTGTCCCCACTTCCTTTTAGTGTTTGAGCTCAGTCAGGAATTCCCCCTTGGGCAGAGCTGGCCCCCTGCTTTTTTTTGTTTGACTTCCTGCACATCAGAGCAGTCTGTTCTGCTTTGAGTGGTGGTTGGAGAGTTGAGATGGAGATCAACCAGCCTCCTAGGTCCCCTAGCCTCCGATGGGATCCTGCCTGCCAGTTCCCTGACCAGGCGTAGAACTGCTCTTCTGAAGTGCACGATCTCTATTCCACTACCTGCCTACCTCAGCTCTTTCAGGAGCTTTATATCACCCTCTTGTGATTGCTGCAGCCAAAACTGTGATCAACCTTCACAGCTGTAACTGGTTCATCTTTGTTAATGAGCAGCAGATTGAGCCAGGGGGCCTTTCCTAATTGACTTACCTATCACTTTTATCAAAAAGTTGTCTCTTTTAGATTACTTACACTCTTCCTTGTTGCCCTCCCAGGCACATATTGGCATGGTGATAACTGCCAGAGAGCATCATAGAATCATTAAGATTAGAATAAAGACCTCCAAAATCGAGTCCAGCCTTTGACCAAACACTACCATGTCAACTAAACCATAGCATTAAGTACCATATCCAGCTGCTTCTTGAACACTTCCAGGGTTGGTGACTCCGCCACTTTCCTGGGCAACCTATTTCAATGCGTAACCACCCTTTCAGTGAAGAAATTCTTCCTGATGTCCAACCTGAGCCTGCGCTGGCACAGCGTGAGGTTCTGTCCACTTGTTCTGTCACTGAGAGAAACAGGGCCTGTAATCAAAAGGCTCCTCCCAGCTGGTGATGGCTGATTTCATCAACTTTCTCTTGGTTTTGGTGGCCTGTAGCAGGCTCCTGTCACACTGTAGCGCTCGTTGGTCTCCTCTCTCATCCTGACCCTTAAACTTTTGATCAGACTGTCACCCATTGCTTTGCAGAGCTCTGCACGCTCAGGTTACTTCCTTGCAGAGAACACAGCCCTAAGCTCTCCTTCCTTCTCTCTTTTCCTTCCTGGAGACTCATCATCCAGCCAGCCAGCCAGCCAGCCCAGGACTGCAGTCATGTAAATTATCCCACCATATCTCTACTCCTAAAGATATCACTGCTTTGTGCCTGCACATGGACTTTTCTTCTGCTTTGCAGCATTTTTTTGTGTACAGGCCCTTCAGAGATGCCCGGTGTGATACACCTTGAGGATGGGGAGAGTCTTGGGAAGAGATTTGGGGCACTGGCTTCAAGATGTTCCCTAATTTTCCTTTTCCATGGAACGAGTTCTGGTGTCACAACATTAATCTTTTTGTGAAGCAAAGAAGCTGCTTCACTTGTGTAGGAAATGTCAGAAATGTCACTCCTGGGTACTGTTAATCTTGTGAAAAAGCCTTTCATAACCCCTTGGGGACCAAGTGAGTGATTACACAGTAGGAGATACAAGCATTTCTAATCTGCCTCTTTCATAGGCAACTTCTATGACATGGGGCAGTTTGTGTACCTATAGAATGATGCTGGTCTACCTCTTAGGGATTGGTCAGTTTCCAAACATGCTAAATTCCAGATGATTTACTTTAATACATTCTTTCAGCTACTTAATGCACTTGCACAAACACACGCATCTGTTCTGTCTTTGTGGTAACTTCTCTTCAGCCTTCTTCAAGCACATTTTGCTTTTTTTCAGTGTTTTTCTATAGGGGGGACTCTGACTGTCCCACAGTGGATTTAAGATTTAGTCCCCAATGAGGAACAATGAAGAAAAAACATTTTCTTCCTCTATCCAGTGTAAGGGAGCAGAATTAGCTGGCATTGGTCCTGAACTTGCTCCTCCTCTTCTCAGAAGCTGGAAGATTGTGGTTCCCTTCTCCCACATCCTCATCTTACTCAGATGTGTGCAGCCATTGATGATTAGAAGTAATTTTTTTGTCCTATCCAGGGTTCTTCAGGTGAATTCCACCCAGGCTGTAATAGCTCCTAAACTGACTATCTGAAGAGGAACTATCCTAGAACAATTGCTAGGAGCTCAGTGCACACTTCCCCTGAGCACTTCTCAGTAGCTGTGGAAGTTACAATGTGCTCAATGGCTGAGGTATCTTGGTTACTTCTCTTTGAGGAGGTGTTACTGTATGTAGTTTGAGACACTGTTTCTTGTAGCTGTGCTGTGTCCCTGGGCTATACAGCTGCTGTGAACAGATTGCTCAGTTTTATTCTCTCCTTTACTGTACCTGCCAGCAGAGCGTGTCTTGTGAGACTTGGTTGTGGTGAAAACATTGCAGTAAAGCAGATCGGAGACTGGGGGCAGCTGTAAAAGCTTGGGATGGAGTGCCTTGCTGTGTCATTTTATTGCATGTAGCCTGTCACTAGGCAGATGTGAAGATGGAAACAGCCTGTTATTAGTGGAATCCTTTTCAAGAAGGAGTAAAACTTTTCACGTGCTTTGACAGTACAAGAATGTAACTGTAACTTCCTCAGAATACCATTTATCTGAGGATATGTATGATGTTTTGATAAAATCATAGTTATGTTTTTTCTTGTTTCTGTTGTTAAAGATTAACAGAGTAGTGCTTTGGGTAAATTCATTTTCTGATCTGTGGTGTAATGAGTTCTGTTCTTGTCTGTTTGTCCCATGTTCTGTATGGGCACTGAGGGTTTACATGCAAACTATTGTTTCCTTTCCTCTTCTTTGAGTAATGATTTTTCATCTATTTTATTAAACTTCTGGCTTCTTCCCACTTGTAGACTGCTTAAAACGTAATCTGACAAGTCATAGTGTACATTAATGGGGACTATATTGCAGTAACAGGGTATGTGTTAAATACTGAGGTCTGTCAAAGCAAGCTTTCTGGCTCCATTCAGTTTGGGGAACATTTACCCTTCCACACCCACTGCTAAGTTAAGCTTTATCCCTCTCCACTGCCAATCCAACTTCACCCCCCAAGCTACCCTGCACTCTCTGAGCCCCCAGTGCATTGTCTGTCCATCCTGTAGCTCGTACCTCCACTCCCACCTGGCACATCGGGCTCTGCAGAGGAGCACAGAGGAAGGGCTTTGCTTCTCGGTGTGCTGCTGCTTTGTCCCGTCTTGTGACACCCCTTCAGGGGCCAAGGGATCACAGCTGCCAGACAGCATATCTGTGCCTTGGAAAGTAGACCTGAGCCACAGCAGGAGGCTAAAGGCAAACCCAGACGGCGTCTTTGCTGCAGGCACAATATACCTGTGCTCTTGTATTTCTTGTATACAGAGCAATTGTATTTCAGGAGATAAAGGATAGGGAATCACAGCGAAGGAGGAAGGATTTTTCTTAGTATTTCTTATTTCTTGCAGCATGCCTCCATATAAAGAATGCCTACTGTACCAATGTCTCCTTCGCTGCAGCAGTCTTCACCCCAGCTAGGTCCACTTACACCTCCAGTGAAGCAGGAGTCTCCTGGTGAGGATATAATTATAAATATGCAGCCATAGCATGGATGTGAAAGAACTGGACTGATGCTTTGCTGGAGAGAGTAATTTCTTAAGTTGAAGTGTGCTTATACTTGCATCCCTAACTACACTACTTTCAGTGTAGTTCATGCTAGTAAACAAGTACCAAAAAAGAAGTGGTTGGATAAGATTATTTTTTCCTTAGATTGCACTTTTCATATACACATTGATGCTGAGGGCATGCATGACATTCATAAGGTCAGCAGGAGGGTAAACTGTGGAGTTAAATGACTTGCTGAAAGCATTACAGCAAAGTCACTGTCAGAGCATGGAGCGTCCCTCCCTTATCAATGGGTTCCTCTTTGTGTCAAAGAGACCTGTTTAAATACAGACTAAATAATTTTGTACCAATAGTGAAATACAGAAGTTTCTCATGCATCAAGTTAGTGGCATCTGTGTTAGTCTGGGCTAATATTAGTCTTAAGAAGGGTTTTCCTGTTATGAGGAAAAAAAAGGTACTTTTCCTTCTTTCCCCCATAACTTTATTGTTTCACTTGGAACAAAAGTTTTTTTGAAAGGCAAACTTTGCTTTGCTACCATTAATACAGTTGCAAATACAAGTTTTAAAAAAACTTCATGCAATTCAAAATGTGAATCTATTTGAAACTACAGTCACTTGACCGAAAGCGTATAATGTTCAAAACATGTTAGGTGATATTTTAATTAGGCTGAAGAGAGCTCTCTACTTAATTTCTTACAGCATAGATCTGTCACCTGCTACAGAGGACTTTTGCACTTAATATTTTGATTTTAACATTTAAGTGAGCTTTTCTCACTTAATATTTTGTCTTTCAACCAAATGATATCTCAGTTTTTAGGGTTGGATTCTGCTCTAATTGTTAGCAGAACAATCATCATTTGAAGCTTGTTTAGGTGCCTGTGGTTTTCAGCAGTGAACTGTAATGTAAAACTGGAGTTCAGCCTAATGAATGCAGCATTCTGTGTTTTTTCACTGCTAGAAAATGAATTTGAATCATGAGGCACAGGCAGAGGTGAAGGTCAGTTCATGGTCATTTAGGAGCCATTAGTCAGATATAAATGCTTTCCCTCTTCTAGCTGATCTTTTCTTGAAATGTTGCCCAGTTTTAAGTGTGGAAACCAAATGAGGCAGATACATCTTCAGGGTATGTGTTTCTCAGTGACAGCTTTTGAGCCAGAGCAGATACAGAGCACCTCTGCTACAGGCAGGGTTGAGGCTAACCTCTGCTCTTGACCATGAGGATTCCAAACCCTTGTGGTGACGGCTAGTACAGCTAATGATGCACAAACTGGTAACCCACTAGCAATTTCCACATCTCATTTATCTTCCCTGCTATGCAGAAGACCTGCTTAAAGTAACAGCATCCCTCAACCACAATCTGGTTGTGATGGCCTAATCCTGCAGTCACTCAAGCCAGCCTGGTAATTCCAGCACACCATTCATGGGTCGCTTGCTCATCTCACCAGGGGCATTCCCGTGCATGGCTCCCATGCTGACAGTTGGTGTCTGTCTTTGTTCCTGTCTAGAAAGATTTTCATCCTTGTGCACAGCCCCAGCTCCACGAAGCTGCTGGTGGAGTTCCTGTTGGCTTCAGTAGGGTTTGGCATTCCCCAGTCGTTCTTTCCTTTGTGCCTGTGTTCATTCAGCATGTGTTCAGCTCTGGTTTCATGCTCAGCTCTCTTCTATAGCCCTTCCTCCTCCATTCTTGTCTCCTTAAAAGATGATTGAGGCACAGGAACAGCACTTTATGCACTCTTCAGAGGGGTTATGTGGTTTCCTGGAGAGTCCAAGCTTGCGTCTAACTTGCTTGTCAGTTTTTTGGCTTTCTTTTTTTTCTCCTCCTCTCTTTTGAAACTTAAATGCTGAAGACTCAGCCTCACAGGAAACCATCCTTAACCAAACCACAGCAACAGAATTATCACATACCCCCCTCCCCAAAGCCATCTGAAAGATCACATAGGTGGCACAGTTTCACAGCCCTAAGAATGTCAGTGCTCTGCAATGGGAATGCACAAGCTAGGTAGGAAATCCCAAGATGTTCCACTGTCTCTCCCTCAAAAGGCAAATGCTCATTAGGCTCATATCAATTCCTCTTATGGTTTGAGGTGGGTGTTTTTTCTGGGGTGAGAAGAGAAGAGGTACTGCTTCTACCTTCATCACAGTGAACCTCAAAAGAGCCTGAGTTCTTTTTCAGGGCGTGTGTGTGCTGATGAGGTCACATGTCGACCATGCCAGGGTTTGACTCCAGCGGACAAAAATCCAGACACCGGCTGGTAACTTTTTGGAGTTGCCAGTTTGTTGGCTACTGTTATCCTTTTCTTTGCCATGCCTGATGGCTTTTTATTTTTGCTAAAGATGTAAGCTTACCTAACATCAGTACAGAATCAAGGATTCCTTCACTTACTCTAGTGATAAGCTGGTTTGAGAGTGTGCCTGGTATCCATAGTTATATTCTCTATTCATCTTTGTCCTCCACAAGCCTTTATGGTTGGATGGGTTTTTCTCTGCTGAAAGGCAATGCTGCCTGTTGGGCATTCTTTTAACATGGTGCTTCTGACTTTAGGTAATGCTGTTATATTGGCTAGTAATGTACTGAGCACAAATGAGAGATCACTGAAAATATCCTTCTCAATAATGGTGGGTTTCATATTTGATTGAACTATTTTGTTTTAAATACTACTTTTTAACAAAAAGGCATTTGTCACTGCTGTTAAGTGGTAACTCTCCATGGGACCGAGAGGAACAAAATTCTGTCTTTTCCCTGTCCCTTAGCAAACACAAGTTGTGTTGTATTCACTTTTCAGGCTGTTAAAGGATGATAGTCACTCACTAGCTCCCTTTCGTGCTACAAGGACTCATTTGAACAAAACCCCAAAGAGGTACCGTAGTAAGTTAGCACCAAGTCAGAACTGAAACTTGGAATTTGTGTTGAAAAGCTCAACCCTGACTTCTCCAGAAGTTAACAAGCATCTGAAGCTGTTCCTTTTTTTCTCTCTCACATTCAGGTATATTTGCACAGAAATTACAACATCCTCATGGAACAGTAACACAACTTTTACTGATAATGAGATTTTCAGAAACTGGGTTTGTGTGACACTCCAGCTCGTCCATTGGAAGGCTTTCTTCCTGTGCTGCCACTTTTGATTCATTTGGTTTTCTCAGAATTCTCAACTTTATCTGAATTTTCCAGCTTTCCTCTGATTTATCCGTCTTTCACAGTTCATTTTCTGAAGTAATGATACCCTCTCCTTTATTCTCAAAATCTGTAACAAGTCAGTGGAATGCCAAATTCTGCTTATTGTGTTAACCACATAAGAAATTACTTTTTCTACCCTTTTTAAATTAGTATTTATTTCCTATAATAAATAATACCTTTCCTATAATCTCTTTAGGTCTGGTCACTATACTGTATTTTTTCTGGCGTGCTTAATAAATTACATTTCCATGGAGGGGTTTGTTTCCCCTCCTCCATTGTCTGTTCTTTTGTTTCTCCATAGCCTCCTTGAAGCACAACTTCTTTCCTCTCCTTCCAGGAGATGGGAAAGAAGCTGTGTGGGTATTGCATGGCCTTTGCTACAGATGCTCTGCTGGTGCTTGTCACAAGTGGAATTTTGAGAGGGGCAGTGGCTTAGTTTGCCTTCCAAGGGCAGTGATGAGCAGTAGTAAACCATGAGTCCATGGACAAACCTTGCTGACCTGGAGGATGCTTTCCAGGCTCACTCTGAGGGCTTGGAGTACATTTGGAGATGGATGTTCTCTACACAGTGACTTCAACCTCCCCTCTCCCTTGTGTCACCATGGCAGCAGGTGGGAGCTCACCTTTATCTCATATCTGCTCTCTGGTCTCCACCACAGTTATCAGTCACTGTCTTCTACAAGCTCCAGTCTTATTCTCTCTTCTGCTTGTAAGGAAAAGGACCGAAACAACTGGATTTAACACTCGTGGAGCAAAGAAGCCTAAGTGCAGTGATACATGTAAAGAGAGAGAACATGTTCTTTCCTATTTTTCTTTCTCTCATCCTTCCTTGGGTTTTTGCTGAGTTGATGATTGTTACTGTGTACATCTATCTGTACTGGTGGCTCATGCCAGAGCAAAAAAGGAAACAGTTTGAAACTAAGAGAAGCATCCTGAGGTAGGAGAAAGAAGAGATTTGTGTGAGAGGAGGGGGATTTGGTGTAGTGAATGTAGCAGCTGTGGTCTGTGTTTTGTTCATGCAATGCCTCAACGCTGTCCTGCATCTCTAAAGCCTTCACACCTCTGTCTCTGGGGCTCAGAAGGATGGTCTGAACATGATCTCAGATGATCTGGATCCTGTTCATGGTTCATACCTCTTCTGTATGTGGTCCTGCATTTTTCAGCAAGTAGTCCCTGGTCACAGAGCAGGCAGCACCAGGAACCTGTTCAGGAGAGGTGACACAACTCACGTGGCTGTGTGATGGGGCACACTGGCCACACGACTGCAAGACAGTGTCTGGAACATGGCAGCTCTGACCACAGGTACATAGTTCAGTCGCTTATGGGGAGACTGGGGGGAAAACCCAGAAGAATTTAAAAATCTGCTTAAAAGTGAAAAAACAAACCCTCCTGGCCCTCTGGCTGCATGCTGAACCAGAAAAAACCTGTACACATAACAGTTCAAGTAACAAGCCATAAAAGAGGCCACACTGTGAGATGAAAGATTTTTTTTTCTCTTTTGACATGAGGTACCAATGATGAAAACTGCCAGAGGATGTCGCAGTTGATGACTTAAGGATGGAATTTCCACATTGCTTCTGGGTCCTCTTGGTTGTACGGCGTGACGCCAGCCCTTTGGGGTTACTTGGATGTTGATGGTTTTGTAACAGCTTTTAACATGCAGGGATTTTATTTTGAACGTCAACGCTCCTATCTTGGGAGCAGATTTGAGTGACGTTCCGTGTTCCTGTCCAGGAAATATGGGAAATCCTCTCCTTCTCCTGTATAATCAGAAGGGCCTGGGTTAGCTCTCTGAATAAATGAAACTGCCCCTGCAGTGTTGCCTGGTGTGTTTAGAGATGCTCTTTGGAGTGCTTCCAGAGGTGGACTTTATCTTCCAGAAATGAAGAGCTGTATATGACCCCCTGTGTTTACAGTTCCCAGTAATGCTGCTGTGATTTTGCTTCTGATCTCTCTAAGCAGACATGAGCAGAGCTACTCAGCAATAGGTAGTGGGGTAATAACACAAGCAGTTGACATTTCTGCATGAGCTTCCTGTGGATGGTAGTGTGCTTTTTAAAGATGAACATCTCAAGACTCCCTCCTGCTCTCCTGATGTGCTATGCAGATGTGTTTAAAGTTGTTTAAATTAAAAAACCCACAAACAAACAACCCTTAGGTTTCCTCAGCCCAAATATCAGTATTTCAGTTCTTGATCTTATTGGTAGTTTTTCAAAGTCAGCACTGAGATACATCACCTGAAGCAATTCTTCTAATTTCTAGAAGGATTTTTTTTACCTATTTAATAAAGGCGTAATGTATGTCCTGCTTTAAAGCAGCATGGAGGTATTATGGTATTGAAGTGACTGATGGGATTCTAGTGCTGCAGTTTCATTCCTGGGATGGTTTGAAAACCCATGGTCAAATAAAAGTTAAGCTATGGTGAGAGCTCCCTATTTCAGCAAGTTTTTGTGACATGAAGAGTTTAAAACCAAAGTTTGTAGCTGTGCCGGTTTGTAGCTGTCACCCCAGGTTTCGTGATAAATCTGTGTGTTCTACGTGCATGCACGTGCACGGCTGCTTGCAAAACTTGTTGGAATGAATTAAAGTGTTTGTTGTGATTTCCCAGGCAGCCGCGCTGTCCTCTGGCTGTCGTTAGCAAGCTGCGCCTCTCTGCTTCCTGTGCCTTGGGCTCGGCTGCGGCAGCGCTGTGCCTGACGAAATCAGGGAATTTCAGCGAGCCCGACGAGGAAGTGAGCGCTCTGTCCTCCGCCGTGTCACACTCAAAAGTACCCGGGTAGAATTCGTGGGGCGAAGGGAGGGCACGTTCAGAGAACTGCAGGAAGCCGCTCCTTTTCTCGAGCAAATAGATGCGAAGTCGCTGGATTTCCAGAAGTGTAAATCTCCAGCGGTGGAGTTTTGTGAACGTGACACAGCGGCGGCGTCTCTGCGCCTTTTGGTTAAGGTTCACCCTGAAGCAAATGCCATGTTATACAGCTAACAGGTGGTTAACCAAAGGGAATTTCACTTAGCTGCAGAGATGGGAAGCCACAATATGTGTGTCTTCCTCCAGGTTATTCAGTGGGCATTCAGAGAAAAAATCCTGAGGGTGGAGGATGTGGGGACCGTACCAAAAATTTCAAGTTTGGATTCCCTTGGTCTATTCAGACACTTTCTAACAGCTCTGTTGGGTGGGTGGAGAGGGATGTGTTGTGCCACAGATATCTTTAAGAACTCTTCTTTTGTTAGAGATATCAAGATCATAATTGCCCAGAGAAGTGGTGGATGTCCCATCCCTGGCAGTGTTCAAGGCCAGGTTGGATGGGGCTTTGAGCAACTGGTCTAGTGGAAGGTCCATGACAGGGGAACTTAGATGGTCTTTAAGGTCCCTTTCAACCAAATTATTCTATGATAATCAGACTTTAGTCAAGGTATTCTTCTTGTAAAGGGCACTATTTCCAAGTACCCTCACCAAATGATGTGTTTATAGTAAGGCTATCAAAATTAATTCCTCAAAGAGGTCCCTTTTAGAAGCAGCAATAGGAAACTAGAGTTTTTGGACTCCTTACTTTATGCTAACATTGCCAAAGACCACTCTTACTTAATGGCAAAAACTAAAATGATTTCTTCTGCTGAACAGACTAGCTAAAGGTGGCCTGCAAATAAAGAAAATCTAGCTGGTGATTTTTCAGGTTTTGGGTTGTTTCTAATAAATGATAGAATTCTTTGAGGGATTTTAAAGAAAGAAGGCAAGGTAAATGAATGGCCAGAAACCAACTATTTGTGCTTGGTTTGTACCATAGGCATGTCTGTCCTTTCAGTTGGATTAGCTCTTTTTGGTGTGTTTCACAGAAATAAGTTGAGTAAAGAGATGTCTGGATCCAGAAGAGCATTACACCACATAATTTCAGCATGTCCTTCAGGTAGTTATGCTGTAGTGGTGTTACATGTGTACTGGCAGATAATTTACAGTCATCAAAATGAATTCCCTTTATCTACTAATCTGATTTCTTCTCTCCAATATGTCAGTTTCCCAGGTACAGCTAGAATGAACAGGACTAAAAACAATTATACAAACCCTCAGGCCACGACAGACTTTCTGTAGGAATCTCCCAGAAGCAAGAAGAGGTACAGAGCTTTGTTACCTTTCTGTGTGTGCCAGTACAAGAATATGAAAATTGCAGTCCCTGATAGAGTCTGGGGGCAGCCTCTGACAGAGGCCAGTGATGATAAATACAGTGATGACTGTACATTGGTTCTTCTAATCTTATTTCCCTGAGGATTCCCTGTTGGCTTTTGTCAGCTAGTGGTTTAGGGACTTCCTGAACCAGATGCTGTCATCCACACTTGTGCTTAAAAGCCAACAGACATTTCTTCTTTCAGTTCATCTTATCATTTTTGAACCCATTTATCCTTTTGCCATCTAAAACATCCCATGGCAGTGAATTCCCAAATCTGATTATGCTTTTTTTTTAATGAAATAACCTTGTGGTTTGGGTTTGTTTGGGGCTTTTTCCTCACTTTACACTGAATCCCTGCATTATGAAAACCAACAAGTACTAATCCTCCATTCACCACGTTGCTCACTCCTGATTTGATAAACCCCACCCATCAGTCATCTATCTTCCTACGTAAAAAGTTGGAGCTCAGTTAATCTTTCCTTGTGTGAAAGCCTTTCTATATGTCTGTTTGGTTCCTTTTTTATGTATTCTGTGTATTGTCTGTATATAATTTATTAAGAGGTGACCCAAGCTGTACAGTGGTGATAAGAAATGGATTTATAAGTTAGCACAATGTCTTTGGTTAATCTCTCCAATTCCCAGTTTCTTTTTGTCTTCATTGTGGCACCTGATCCCTGCCCTGGTATGTTCGGGGAACTTTAAAATAACCTTGGTAGGGCCAAGGACATAATGTTTCCTGAATGACTCACAAAAGGTACTTTGCCTATAAGCAGCAGGTCAGACTTTGTGTGGAGTGGTGTGCCAATACGTATCAGTTAAGACATGGATTTGTGATTGTTACAAAAGGTGACTTTGCTGGAGAGGGAGAGGATGGTTTTATATTGTTATAGTTGTTGGTCCTCTCCAAGTTGCACACCTGTTTCCTTCTATTCCTCTCTCCCCTCCCAAATGACACAACTCTAAGAAATGGAAAGGAATATCTTCCCTTAAATTGTTTTGGTTTCTTTTCTGATCCCAAAGGAAAACACACAAGCTGTGCTTCAGAATATCAATAATTCCCAGGATTACAAAAGCAAAATTCTTTTAAGAAGAGGAGCTGAGAAGAAAACAGGAAGCTGATCCTGACAGTCTAATCTTTGCTGCATGCAAGGAATTTGATTTCAAAATCCTTCCCAAAATTAGCACTTTCCATTCCTTAAGTGTGTTTTTTGCAGTTGAAGAGTTTTGTAATTGGCTTTACTAGTTTGAACTACTTTTGGGTTTCTTGGGAATGTAGAAGCATAAAGAAGCTTTAAATGTCAATGATCTATGCTGATACATCATTGATCCCATGGAAATCAGGGAATTAGGCATCAGGTCTCTTTTCAAGTGTACTGAAATGTCCAAATAGATGCTAAGAAAGGTAGTTGTTCAAGAAAGGTCCAGAAGATGATATTATAAGAAAATTATAAGAAAATTTCAAATAATTCTTCAAGTTTTTAATGAATTTTTAAAAGAAACTTAATGAGTTCTGAAGCACTAGTCTTATTCTGAAACACTTGATCTTTTTCTTTTTGGAAAAATTGGAAGGAAACTTTAACTTATTTTTCAGCCTTACCACAAGCCAATTTTGGCTGACCCAGAGAGATGGTACAGGCAGCATTTATTATGGAGAAAACGATGGAATACTATTTCAGACCAATCTGAGGTAGAGGGATAGCTGTTTTGTCCAAGGTATTAGTTGGTCTAGTGAAAGAGACCACCTTTCTTTAAACTCTTGTCCTGAAATAACATCAAGGATGACATCATACCTCAGTCTGGTGTTGAACTTCTATTTCTGGAGGTCTCTATTACCTTCCAACTCCTCTACTGGGTCTCTGCATGAAGTCATTTGGTATTTGGTCTGCCATGCAAAGCCAGTGTTAAATATGCCATTGTGTTTTCTTCTGTTTCGCTTGATTTTTATTCTTTTCCTGGAAGATTTTGCCTGGCATTCCTCTCATTGTCCCAAGACAAAATGCCCTCGGTTTTTCTGCCTTTTATTTTGATCCCCAGCCCCTTTAATTTACTTTTCTCAGCCCTCCCAAGTGTTCTCTTTTCTAGCAGAAGAGACAGCCCTGTGGCAGATGTATCCTGGTTTTGGGTACCTGGTACTTCTACTTACGAAGCCAGAGCACCTGGCTGCAGCCAGAGGTACTCCCCTTAGCTGGGAAGCAGCTGTAGGAGTGTGTCCACAGCACCCTGTCTGTTCCCTGCTCCCACAGCCACCCTCCACCTGTGCAGGAGAACGTTGCAGGGAAGCAGGAGGTGAAACCAGATGTACAGTTCTCACCAGTGCTGCCAAAGACAGGATTGCTTTCTCGGACTTTCTTCCACATCAGCCCTTCTGCTCATCATCTTTTTGTCCATAAATTTAGGGCCTTTCTATACTGTCATTTTTGCAGCAATGCTGGGCATTCTTACAGCAACACCAAATCTGATGAGCCAGGGTTACTGGGAAGCTCCAAACCTGGCCTACACTCTGCTGCTGCAAATCTTTCCACATCCACCACGTGCTGACCCATTTCACCCACACTGTGGGCAGTTGAACCCCATCACTACTCTGCTGGAGCTGCTTGGCTGGAGCTGCTGAGCAGTCCCTGGCAGTGGAGGCTTCTTGGAGTCACACTTGGGTACTGTCACTCCAGTCTCAGCTGTGTTTTAAGGCAGCAGTAGGAGCTTTAACCACTACGAGTCTCTGCTATCGAGAGCAGGACTGCCCCTCTGCTTTGAGGCTGGTATCTGGGAAGAGGAGCCTGAGGAATTGGATCCAGGCATTAAAAATCCATGAACTTTGTTCACTGGGATCAGGGATGGGCTTTTTTTTGTTACAGATGGGGGGGTGGCATAGGGAGTGTACTTTTTTTTTTTCTTTTTCCCTTCCTAGTTCCAATTGTTTGGCATTAGTCAGTGGTGCTGATTAAAGCCCAACCCAGATTAAATGTACTGAGGTGACTCCTTTACCACTGTGTCAAGGATCGAATGACACAATCCCTACCTATACAATGGGAGCCCCTATGTCAGACCTCCCTAAAGTGGTGGTGGTTAGTGGAAAGGCTTTGCAGGAACCAAGAAAAAAAGAACAAAAGGTTAAACCTGGAAGGGAGAAGAAGGGAAGAGGTGGGCACGAAAAGGAACAGAAAAGCTGGCAAAGGGGTTTCAGCTTCTTGTAAACATGCAGCTTCATGAAAGCAAAACTTGGATCTATGTAGCTGAAGGCTTTTGGAAGCTGGAAGAACAAAATCTCACGGCTTTTATGATTTTTCTAGTCCTGACTAGTATAATGGGAATGCAAAATTTTTGTCTGTTTTTTTTGTCCTTGGATTGGAGGATGCATGGAAGCGATGCAGTTCCCAGACATGGCAGAACATGCAACCAAGTGATTTCCAAATTGCAGTATTTGAGGAATCAGTGAAAATGGGATGAGATGCTTGAAAGAATTGAAAATACAAGGCCTGGAGATACTTGGGAGGTTTTGAAAAGCTGGTTTTGGTTTTGGAGAAAGCAAACTTAGCAGAACCAAAACTTTTATTGAAACTTAATCTCAGTTGAACTATTGACTCTTCCAGGGGAGATGCAGAAAGAAAGAGCTTGTGTGAACCAGAAGGCCAGGGTGAAGAGTGGGCTCATCTGCAGGTCAGGAGAGTCAGGTTCAGGTCTCCTTTCAGACAGTCTGTCTGAGCCCCTGTCAGGATTTGCATGTGAAGTGGAAAAACTTTATCAGGACAGAATGGAAGAGGCATCTCTGAACAAGGTGTCTCTTAGAGCACTGCCCTGCAGCAGGAAGGATTCCTGCCCCACCACCAGATGTAGATGTATACATGCACATGATTTAATCAAATATACACTCTTCTGTTATATTCATACGTGTATTTTGGAGATTCTTTGCAGCCAATGTAGTGAGTGGCCATGGCAAGTGGTGCACTGTGTTGTTTGTCTTTGGTTTGTTGCAGAAGTACTACATGATGCACATCATGTCTGAGAAGGGCAGCATGGCAGGAGGCAACTGCTCGTTCATATGGTCTCCAGTTCCTCATGTGGCCCTCTTTGGAGAGAGGGATTGTTCCATCCCTATAAATGCCTGGAGATGCTCCTGCAGAGTGGGGCAGGGCTACCAGCTGCCAGATTGCTGCAGCAGGCTCCACAGGCTGCAAAGGCTCCTTGTAGAAGGGCAATGCACAGTGCACTGGAAGGAAAACAGGGTAGGAACCAAGTGAACACTGGTTGGAATTTTCCAATAGGGGAAACTAATGAAATTTGCTGTACTGGAAAGACTGGAGGCAGGCTGCATGGTTTCATTGCTTTTTACAAGGATGTAGCTGGACTTCCCTCAGTCTTATGTTCTGTTGTCGTATTTTATAATATTTTGTTGAAGTCCTATGGCTTACTGTCCAATTTTTTTACTATTGTTATTTTTTCCCCATGTTTTTCTTGATACACAATTTCCAAAGCACAGAGCAGTACTTCAGCTGTGCTTTGTTAACCCCATGTGGAACAGAGAGATTTCTTCACATCCATCTGACACCTCTTCTCTTTATCCTCTGCTCCTTTGTGTCTGGCTTATTGGTAGCAACCTGTGGCTCAATCCAGCCTCCGATTCTTTTTGAGGAATTGGCTCTTAAGTGATTCCTTGACACATATTTGTGCAGTTCGTTGTCCTCAAACTTCACATTTGTACTTGCTGAATTGCCAGCATTTCCCAAAACATCTGTTTGCCAAAGCCATTCTGATTCCTTTCATCTGTGCACTGGCACCTTATTTTCATTTGGAGTCTGCACGTGTATTTAGTACATTTTCTTTGTCCATCCCCCAAGCAGTAATGAAAATATCTCATTGTTAGGTTCAGGACCAATCTTTGAGGAGCCTCGCTGGTACGTTCTCATGGACCAGTTTTTCGCCCTCGAAGATAATGTTTTTCAGAGTTTATTTACTAAAATGTCATGTGAAAAAGGCATTGAAACTCTCTTTCACAATATCTGTTGTTTTTCTTCTGTCCACAAGAGCTGTTGTTACCCTGAAAAAGGAAGAAACAGTCTGCAATTTGACCATGAGTAGCAGCCAACATGAATTTTTCAAGCATAAATCACCTCTTTGCTGTCAGGTACCTAAAAATCATCTGCTTGTTCTTTTGAAAGGAGTTTAGTTTGGTTTCATTTTTAAGATGTTTATCCCTTCTGGACTTCTGGAGTTTTATTCATGACTTTCAAAACAAGATTGAATTTCTCTGGGAATTCAAAAAATTCAACTAATATTTTTATTATAAACTTTTTGATGATTAGCAACAACCCAGTTACTTTGAAAAACATAATGTATCTCATAAATCCCTAATTTAAGTTCATGCTCTCTTGTTATCACTTGTGTTTGTTGTGTTTTCTGTTCTATTACAGCTGACTTTGGTAAGGACAGCAGGAACTCTGCTTTTTTATTAATTTCAGTCCTTTTCTCTTGGTCAGAGTCCAACTTCCAATTTCCTCTTTCAGTTTAATATCAGGGCCCTAAATACTGTATGCACACAGACGAGTTTCAGAAGGACATGCTGAAGTTTGGTGTAATTAATACAGAGTCAGTCATTTTAAAATCAGAAATTCAATCATGTCAGCAGTGAGTACTGCCCTTTTCTTCACTTTAAGTACCAGCAATTCAGATCCTGGCTTAGAAAACAGTGGAAGTGTTCTGTGCTTAGCCTTGCTCTAGTTCTTCAGTAGATGTAAACCAGCTTCTCAGGGTGACCCTCATGCAGCCTGGGAAAGCACACAGGTTGCAGGTCACATTTGTGATGCACTCACCAACTCACTGGAGAGTTTCCAAAATGATTGTTTGGTTTTAGTCAATGCTACTGTTGCCTCACCTGTGTGAGCAAGAGAGCAGCATCAGTGTTGTAAGACAGAGGAGGGAATTCTACAGGCACTGGCAGTAAGCGTGAGGGATTTCTGTGGTATCACGCGCTGGTTTGCACATGGTCCGATGTGATTCAGTCTTCACAAAACGAGAGAGCAGCTACAAAGAAAGAGATGTAGAAATCTCATCTAACTGAGCCATTAGGAAATCAGACATAACAAAACAACAGTTGCTGTACCCCAGGCTTACCATAAAACCTGCTCAAGCTGCAAAAAAATACAGATATCATGGGCCGTGAAGTCAGGAGAGAAGGGATAACTGAGCAATATCCAGCCAGGCGATGGAGAGGGTCTAATGTGTGTGTGGTGAAACCATACCAGTGGGATTTTAGCTATGGAGGACCTAGTTATAAAATGGGTTCCTGCGTTAGACCTCCCAGATTTTCAAAGCTCTCTTGCTTTCTTTTTGTTAGCCAAGTTTTCAAAACAAGCCTGTGCATCTGAATTGAGGAATTTCAAGAGTCTGCCAAAATAAAGTGGAAAGTTTATTTCCTTCCTCTTCACCCTCCATCCCTGCCAACAATGCACTGTGTTGTCTTTCTTATAAACACTTCAAGAAGTGCTTGTTTTAAAATCCATGCTAAATAAGCTGTTGTTCTGAATACTCAGCACTGGTTCCTGAGATAAGTGTCTTTGTTTAGTGTTTTAGCTGAGATTTTAGGAGTCTCCTCTGTACCTCAGTGGGGGTATTTATTCACTTGTAGATACTTTGAATGTGATAGTTAATGAATAAATACATAAAATCCCTCTCAGGATTTGAGTCGGGGGAGAGGCAGGAGAAAGGGAGAAATGAGTCTGTATTGTCTTGACTGGTATCAAACAGTTCAAGCTCAGGTAAACCTGGGGGTCTTGGTAGACACACTGAACATGAGCCATCAGTGTGTCCCTCATGCTAAAGGTGGCAGCCACTGAGCAGAGCATTACCAGTAGGTCGAGGGAGGTGATTGTTCCCCTCTGCTCAGCACTGGTGAGACACATCTGGTGGAGTCTGGCTCTGGACTCCCCAGTATGAGACAGACATGGATGTATTGAAGAGAGCCCAGCAAAGGACCACAAGGATGATTCAGGTCTTGGAGCATCCATCAGACAAGGAGAGGTGAGAGCTGGGACTGCCCAACATGTAAAAGAGAAGGCTCAGGGGGATCTTCCCAATGCATATAAATACCTGATCTGGGGGCAGTACAGAAGATGGATCCAGACTTTTCTCAGTGGTGCCTATTGCAGGGCAAGAAGCAGTGGCCCCAAGTTGAAATATGAAATTCCATTTAAACATAAGCAAAAACTTTTCTACTGTGAGGGTGATTGAACCAGGAGCAGGTTGCATGGAGAGGTTGTGGACTCTTCATCCTTGGAGGATGTCAAAACCTGACTGGCCACAGCCCCAGACAACCTGCTCTAGCTGACCCTGCTTTGAGTGGGGGAGGTTGGACTAGGTGATCTTCAGACCTTCCTCTTCCCAAGCTCAACTATTCTATGATTTTTGCAAACTTTCCATTGATTGTGACAGTCATAAATTTGGCTTAGGCAAATAATTCATGCCTAGACCTGCTATCTTCATTCAGAAGTTTCCAGTAAGTTTCTTTCTGTGTTTCCTTTAGGTACTGGCTCCATGCCTGTGTCCTTTTCTGTGAAGTACCCTTACATGCATGCAGAATTTTCCATTATTGATTTAAAGCATGCTTAAAAGCTATTCTGCTGTTTATTTCCTAAAAGTCCCTTCCTTTATGGTCAGTCCTGGCTTCCAAATCCATGAGCTTTTGTAGCCTTCTGTTGTGTTTATGTTGTCCTTTTCCCTATTTGACCTCTCGCTTGCAAAGAGCTGGAGTGGAAATTCCAAACTCCAGATGCACAAACACAAAGTGACATTTTCTGAACCTGTAGTCCACAGATGTTACTTGAGGTTCTGGCTTTCCAAATGTGAAGGATTCTGCACTGCTTGTTCTGATGTCTGAGTTCATAACCTGCCTTGACTGTCAGCCTCTTGTGTAAATCACATTCATCTTGAGTCATGAGCCATTGCACCAGGAGCTGAGGTAATTGCACTGGTACAAATGTGTAGCTACAGGTTGTACTGGTTTAGTGCACTGAAGACCTCAACAGTTGTTGCAGGTTGTGTTGCTACTACAGGCGTTTGTGGCTGAGCTTTCACTATTCAAACCATGCCTGCTGGAAAAGAGGTGTTAATGATGTGCTGATATATTGAGTAAGGCACGTTTTTAACCACAGACTCTTTGTGGACAACAAGTAGTGGCATGGGGTTGGGTGTACTGGAGACTTGCTCTTTGTTCTGTAACTGGGATTTTTAGCCAATATAGCTTTCAAAGGTGGTGGGGGTTTGTGTTTTGTTATTTATTTAGTGCACTTAAAATGTTGCATGATCATCGTAATTATTTAAGTACGTTACCTCCAAATGTGAGCACAGCCTTAAACTACAGCGGTACATCAGGACCCAGAGCAGCCTCTTCAGCCTGGGCACATCAAATCTGTGACTGCCAAAAAAAGAAGGTGGGGGCAACTTGATGGTCCTGGCAAAAAATAGCTGAGACAACTCAGGTGTAGAACCAGGTCTGCCTGCTTGCTCATTCTTTGTCAGCCACAAGGAGAATAAACAGTTAAATTATGTGGAAAACTATGGAAAGAAGAGCCCCAGTGGAGGCTGTAGCCTGTGACAATGCAAAGTGACTGTACAGGTGACCTGAGGCTGAGATTACTTGCATACCCAGCCCAGGGCTTTCCACATGAAATCACAGGGTTGTCTCATTGGAACGGGGTCAAAACAGTTGCATTATTTGCACAAAGCTTGTTCTGGTCTCTGTTAGCACCATCTCCAGAAACACTTCAGGGTTGCCCCTGTGTGTTGTGTACAGTGCCAAGAAGCACAGTGCTTAAATAAGTCACAGCCATCTGCCTTGCTTCAGTGGAAAGCTGCATAGAGGAGACTGGAATTTGACTTCTAAAGTCCAGTCAAACATGAGCCATTTAAATATTAAGCCTTATGGCAACACTAACCCCAGCTTGTAGACAAGCTGCTCAAATACTGAGCTCAGAAAAACTGCTGAAGAGTTGCACAAGCCCAGATTCTTATTATAGACATTGGGGTCCATTTCTGTGGATGATGGGGACATTCTGTACCCCTCTGGTTTACAGAAGCAACCTAAGAGATGAGTTTTGTGAACATCTGTTGCAAGTTGCTGTCTGTTATCACTATTAGTTTTTGCATTATTGCAGCACAACAGAAGAGCTTGCAAGTACATGTAGTACAGCCATCCTTCTGGGGCTTGGCTCAAAATGCTTCAGTTGTCCGGACTATAAAAGAGGTGCAGGTATAGATTTTGGTGACTGCCACATATAGTTTGTTTACAGCTGCTGGGAGCAAAAAGGCACAAGCTGACTGCAGGGAAGAGTAAAAGGCAGCATTGGCCTCCCTTTCAAGGCTGTCAGAGTGGCTTTTGCTGCTCAGGTATTTCCCAACCTTGTTACTGCCCAGTGTGTGTGTAACAAGTGATATCAATGCACGCAAGGGAGTACGGCAGAGGCAGGAGGGAGAGTGTCCTCACACTGTATTGCAACAACTGCACATTTGAGGTTCCTCGGCTGTGCTAAGAGGAAGTGGTTATTCAGTCTTGCTGCCATTTCAGGAAGACTAAAGCTCCAGTAAACTTTCCCTGAGAGAGTCACCTGGAAACCACAGAGGTAAAAATTCGTATTTGCCCACTGTCTGTCAAAGGAGATGCCACCAGGAGGAAACTCACAACAAGGTGGGCACAAACCCTGAGTGGAGGGGAAAGGCCAGACCAGTGCTGTCCCCACAGCATAGGAGTTACCCTGGCCAGCACACACTATATTTCCCCCTCAGTGGTTGTTGTTAGAGTTGAAGACTGTGACATTTTGAAGGAGGGGGTGTGGGGCCATGCAACTGGTGTGTGTAGGTGCAACAAAACAAAGCCTCAAAACAGTTCACAGAGTAAGTTTTCACCTATTTCTTTGGGTGGCAGTGACAAGGTGGTTGTGCTCATCAATTTTTTCCACTGTCCCTAGGAGCTGTCACCATGCAGAGTGTTTAGGGGATTCCATACCTGGTTATCAAAGGATAGATCTTGTGTAGGAGGGGAAAGCCTGCCTGCACCCCACACTGGGTCCTAGTCTTGGCCACAGACTTTAATCTCTAAAACGCCCTGGTCTAGTCTACATCTTTGCCTTGGTGTTTCTCTCAAACAAATTCCAGAGACACCCCCCCTCCTCCCTGTTGGGCCAAGCAAACCACCAGGGCACCACCTGTGCCCTGTTTATTTTGGAATATCTCTCTTGCAACCAGACTGGCCCTGAAAGGTGTGAAACCTTCCAGGTGCCACAGAGGAAAGTGATGGTGTGACCACTGGAGTTGAAATGCCTTTTGGTGACCACTCATCTCTATAATACAAAGGGTACTTGAAGAAGTAAGAAAGGCAATTGCTGCTGGTGCTTGTGGGGACAAGCTTGGTGTTTAGAGGCTCTCATCTGGGGTGGCCAGTGTCAGGAGCTCTGGGTGACAGTGAACTGATGGTGAACACCCCAAAAACTATTTTTGTGTTTGACCGGGATTGGAATAGGACAAAAGTGGGCTCTGATGATCACTAAGTGAACTGCTCAGGAAAGAGAGAGGGCCTGGCCTCCTCAGTCTTATTAAAAGAGATTACTTGTGTTTTAAAGCTATTTTATTGTCATGAAGATGTTGTCAGAATTCTGCTTTATTGAAAAACAAGAGGTGCCAACTCTGAGTCGGAGCTTATTTTGCATCTTTCACCCTCTAATAAAGGCTGAAATCCCTTCTCAGCACAAAAAGTGGGTGTACCTGCACATGCATGCCTATTGCCTGCTACACCCAAGTTTGAGATTCTCTGCAAACCCCCCCATTCCTTGTTCAGTCTCTGGTGATGCCATGTACCTTCATGTATATTCCTTCCACTTCTCATCAGAGGGTTACTTTTCATCACTAATTTTAGGTCTGACCTTGCAATAACTGGAACCATGAGCTTCAGCTTCCTGTTTAAAAGCTGCTCCCAGGACATGGCTCGGTAGTGATGAAGTTAGTTTGGATTTCACCTGCTCTTCCTGCAGGTTGTAGGCACTGTTCTGGAGAACTGGAGGATCTTCACGTGCTCTGGACACTCTCATGTCTTCCCCTCTCAACATGCTTACCCATCAGAGAGCATCCCAGACAAATAAATACTGACTGGTAACCAGGAGACTTGTTTTAAGAGCAATTAAGAGTATTAGAATAGGTCACTGTGGACCTCAATGAATTTTTTAACTGCAGTAAATAAAAAGGCTTTTATAGCTTTCCACTCCTGCCATGGATAGATGCAAGTTTTAACAACATTTAGACCTCATGCTCTCTCCAGGCAGTTGCATTGGGTGTGATGCCCCTCATCTGTGTTGTGCAGCAGCAAAGCACAGACAGACAGACTTCGTCACTTCTCTGCTCCAGAGTATGACAGGGGACGTGTCCCTCATTCTAAGAATCATCTTATGCACATTCACAGTTGACATCTGTTCAATCCTAACTACAGGGACAGTTTGTCTCTCCCAAGTGAAGGTTTGCTGGCCTCTTAGTAGGGGTCATGTATTTCTGGAGAGCTGTCCCTGCAGTGGAGACCCTCCCCACTTCTGTGCCTGGATGGCCTGCACTGAGATACCCAAACAGGGGGAAAGTTGCCTTCCTGAAGAACACATCCTCTCTTGTGCCCACCAGACATGTGTAACACGTGCTGTTTCAGTGCATCACTAAATTGCCAGGGAAACATGGTGTGGTTTAGGGGTCCTGCCCTGTTGAGAGTAAGGAGGCCTCTGGAAGATGCAGGCTCCTGGTGGACTTCTGCCCCACTCACACCTCTGTGTTGCTGTTGCTCTTCTGGCTCTTTGCTTTGTCCCGTTGTGATACATGAGGGGCAGGGGTGGGCTCTTGGCAAGTGCTTGAATGAGTCTTGGATACCACTAAGGATGGGAACTGCTCTAGCTTTTGTTTTCTCAGGACACTACAACAGGTCTGTTTTGGGCCTTGCTCAGTGGCTCTGGCCAGAGTCAGTGCTCAAGGGCCAGTTTCCTAAAATGTGGTATGTTTGTCTCATGGGGGACAGGCGTATCTGCTGGTAAGAATCAACCCGGTTTAGGGCTCAAATTTGGACTGGTTTTGGTGGAGGGCAGAGGCCAGGATCAAAGGAAGATCCCTTTTCCTCCAGAGGTGTCTGGTTCCCATCTGCCAGCTGTCTTTGGGGATGGCACTTGGGAAAGCTCTGTCCTTCCTCCTGGGGAGGTAGGAACAGGCCTTGCAGGAAGTGGAGCAGGTGCTCAATGCTGAGGTCAGCAGAGGAGCTGAGAACCACTAAATTAGATCTGTGTTGCTGAGGGCAAGTTCGGGTGGTGGGAAGGAGGAGTAGGATGCTCTATTAGACTGTGCTCACCTGCGGGTCATGAAGCACTTCACATCCCACCAGGTCCCCCTTTCTCTTGGTAGGTGATGTTTTTTTCTCAAATGTCTGCGGACCTTTGCATGCCTCTGTGCATCCCTGAACTTCCCTGAGATGGTGGTGGTGATGCTCAGGATGAGGACTGATTCTTCTGTGGGTGAGCTCCTTTCTTTGCTCCTTTTCCCTCTTGTGTGAGCTGGGATGCTTAGTCGAAGGAGATCTGAGTGTCTCTCACCTCCCCACTTGTGTGTCCCCAGAGGGATAGAGACCCTGCCTTGTTGTAGCATGGTCTGAGACCTGCTTCCTGCTTTTCATTGGGCAGGAAAAAACGAGGGCTTTGTCACAGTGGGGCTGCTCCCAGAGCTGGTCCGTGTGCCTGTGGCTCTCCTCCCAGCTCAGGGCACAGCAGGTGGCTGGCTCGTTTAAACTACAGCTGGTACAGCCCAGAGGGAGGGATTGGAGGGAGAGGACAGGCTGTCATCTTGCCCTCTGTGCCATCAAGGCACTGTTCCCATGGTGTAGGCTCTCATCTTGGCAGAGGAGGTAACCCCAGGTATCACCCAAGTCCAGACTGCTGTGGAGAAGGACATGGAGCTGAGAAACCCATTGTTTCATTCAATTGTGACATTTTGGGCTGTGCAGGGGAGGTTTGGGACGTGGCTGGAGGAAGTCTGGCTGCATGAAACTGAACAGCTCAGCAGTGTGCCAGTGCTGGCCAAAGAGCTGGTGGGGCACATGCCAGGCTGCCTGGTAACACATCCCTTGTGTATAAACGGCCTGTAATATTTGTATGTAACTAAGGTGCCTACCTATGATTTAAAAAAACACTTCAAATGCTTTTTGTATGAAGGCAGATTTGACAGATTTGGTGAGTGCAGGATGGGGGAGGAAGGTCCCACTGCTCTTTCCTCCCTCCCACTCCTTTAGAAATTAGAGGGTGAAAGCCTCAGACAAGGTGAGTTGCTGTGACACCAAGGAGGTGGGGGTCAGCACGAGCAGGCACCTGCCCTGCTCACAGGTGCTCAGCCCAGCAATCAGCCAGGTCTCCAGAAGATGTGCTGGAGAGCTGGCCCGGGGAAATGTGGTGAGGCAACAAGTGTGGTTAAGCACACACTTCTAGAAGGCACCAAAAAAACCCATTTGAAATAAGCTATCTTGTAACCCACCATCTGGTTCAGTGCTGTCCACACCAGAGCTCCATGTGCCATGGAAATACCTCAAGCTCCTGAGGGAGGCTGTCGGCCGCTATGGACACCGTACATCCATCACATACTGTGATGCCAGCAAGTGTAAAAAGAGGAGGAAAAAGTGGATGTACTAATGAGAAACGGGAAGAACACACTGAGCAGCAGTGGGAATGGAGACACAAGTGCTCTGCCACTGGGGATGGTTGGTGCCTTTCAGGAGCCCCTCAGTAAGCAGTTACTGCAGCACCTTCTAAATCCCCACTTGACCTTGCTAGAGCCCTGACCCTAGCTAGGACAGCCTGTGGCAGGGAACACTTCAGTGAGGGTGGTGGGCTGTGCTTTGTCCTTAGCAAGGGATTTGAGGCATCAGGTGAGAAGGCAGGAGTGCTTAACCTGATACCCCATTCCTCTGCTGAGGTCCTGCTGGGCTGACCTGGTGTTTCAGAAGTATTTCTTGTGCTTTAGGTTTTAAGCTGAAATGCCCCCTCCCCCCAGCTGATAGCTACTGGAGCATGGTACTATGAAATATTACTACAGCATACTTTGAATTCACATAGATTTTGTAGAAAAAGCATTTGAGACTTCCCTTTTTTAGAATGAGAAGCACTGCTGTTCTGAGTATAATGGTGTGGCATCTTGTTTGGAATTTCCCTTGCTTTCTATATATACACATGCAGCAAAGCCACAGGAAATGGAAGTTTTAAAAAAATCATAGAGCATAGGTATCTGCTTCTTGAATAAATTTTATTCTTGTAGTCAGTTTTATTATTAGTGAGCACTTAATCTTTAGGCATCATTTAAAGCTTGTTTTAAAAGACATGATGTCCTAAATCATTGGAGGGGGAAGCAGACATTGCCTTAGAAGTTGCAGGTTATTTGAGAAGCTTTTTAGGCTCGGTGCTGCCCATGCTGCAGGATACAGCACTATTGTTGATCTTTTCTCCCTTGGGCTTTTGGGGTAGAGACCAACGTCTGAGGCTTTTTGTGGTTGTGTTTTCTAAGTTAAGTTTTCTAAGTGAGTCAGTGTTGCCTACAGCTGCTGTCGTGATTGTGTGCTACGGGCCTACTTCTGCATGACAACCAGCATGGTTATTAGTAAACAGCATTTACTTTAAAATCCCGAGCAAAATACATTCTAATTAGGTACATGAGAAATGAGGACCAGCAACTGGAGGTTATGCAGTCTGAAAACCTCATTGCTGGTGAGGTGAGACAGCTGCTCAGGAGCTCTGAGTTGCCCTGGGCCTCAACTCAAGTTGATTTGTAGAGCAAAACTGAGAGAAGGTCATTTACTGAAGGAGAAATTTTAGGGGAAGGGATGGACTAATCATCAAGGTAATTCGACAAAGCCATCTTGGCAGCTCTTAATATGCTGACATATTCCTACAGCTCCCAGCAGAGACAGTTATCTTGCCTGCTCTCAGCCTCCCTGGCCTTGCAGTCCTGGACCTCTGTCAGTCTTCTAGCACTGGCATGCCTCGGCAGTACAGGCATTGGTCACCTGAATGAGAGATTTATGGAAGCCTAAGTGGGCATTAACTTTCCCCGAAAACAGGGTTCATTTCTCTTGGATGCCTTCTGTTACTGATACAGCAAATAAGGAACCGAGTCCCATTTGGTCATATAGCTTTTCTGTATGATTTCAGAAGTCTCTTGTGTGAGGACGTGTCTCTGCAGTTTTACAGATGATGTGTGTTTCTGTGAACCAGTGTAGTAAAAATGGATAATGAAAGTTCACAAAGTTTATGCTGCTGAAGTTCCTTTCACTGTATGCAGTTACTTTCTTACTCACTGTGCCTTTATTGCTTTCTTTTAGGAAAGAAGTTGGGTTGTTCTTACCATTTGACCAAGAAAGACACACTACTTGGGTGACCGTCCAACAGGCAGAGAATACCAGTGTGAGGCCAGAAGGAGCTTTCCTTAATTTAAAGGGTTCAAAAATGCTGGAAACTCATGGCTGCTTTCATTTCAGTGTTGGGGCAGTGGAGCTGACAGGTTTTATGCATTCTAGTGTGAAAGCTGAGGAATATGATTTGTGAATGTAGGTCATGGTGGCAGTTGCTGGGGATGCCTTGGTGTGTGTGCTTCGCCTGGTGAGGAGGGGGCAAGACTTTCTAGTGTTTCTTCAAGAGATCTACCAGGCAATTTGGCATAAAAGTCAAAGCACTGCATAACAGACAACTTTTCTTAGGAGCAATAGTTTATGCCCTATCATCTGAAGCAAACATTTGCATGTTAGACATTGGTAGTTCTTCACAGTGTAACTGTTTTCTTGGTTAAGCCAAAACAAGAAAGAAATAGTTAAGGCTTTTTACCAGCCAGAAAGAAAAAAAACCCCTCAGTAGAAAATTATAAAGTAAAACAGCTCTGAAGGGAGGTAACTTTGTACAGAAAACCAACAGGTCTGTCCTAGATTTTTGCCCCAGGTACTCAAATTCCAGTCATCATTTATTGCAGCATTTATTGCTTTAGGTGGTAGCTGTAATCTGTGCTTGATCTATTACTTCACTTGTTTGTGTTTGTTGGTCCAGTGTTGTCCTTGCTGTTGGTATATCCAGCTTCCCAGCACTGAAGTGCCCTCCCTTCCCAGGATTAGTATGAAAATAACCTCTGCTTTGACTGGGGACTAATTCACAGAACTTAAATCCAAAAAAATATGTACTATTATTTTCTTTGTACTGCAGATTCTTGTCTCTAATTCTTGCATCTATTTCTAATAGTTGTAGGTCAGTCTGTCCAACTCTACCAGCAGGGATTAACATGAGTGGAAACCTATAGGAGACTTGACCTTCTGATGTATATTAAAGCAGTCATCATCTCTGCAATTAAAAACAGACACTGCCAAGATTTTACTTGCTTTACTGTTGATTTTGTTTTTTAACTGCCTTATGGGCTGAATCAATAAAAAAATCAAGTCCCTATTCTGCTGTATCAATCACTGGCAATATCATATTGATGTATACTGAAGCTGTAAACCAGGCTTGTTTAATGAGACCAGTCAGAAAAAGTAAGATTAGTTTATGCCACAGGAAGTTTAATCGTGTTTCTCAGTTTATATTCTGTGGGCTGCATCTGATCTCTTAGGACCTTAAAAGGCAATGTAAAAATAGTCACTAAAAAAAGGAAAAAATAAAAATTTCTGCATGTTTGTAGATGTGTTGGTTAAAACAAGCTAGTAATCAATTACAGATTTGCAAGCAGTTGTAGATTAGATTAATAATAACCATTGCATGCAGCATGCAAGTGCAATGGCCCAGCCATCTTTTTTGGTATTATCCCACCTAAGGCAACAGTGGCATAAACCACTGAAAAGGAAATATCCAGAAAAATACCCACAATGCTCCTAAAGTGTAGAACAGGGAACAAAGCAAAGCAGAAGACAGGACTGTTTTCTTTAATTATGAAGTGTCATGGTTGCAGCAGACCTTTACTTTGTATCCCATCCTTAACCCCAACTCTTGCACAGTGAGAAACACCTGGAGCCAAGGCTGGGAAAAACTGTGGCGCTCTTATGTCTGTAAACTTTAATTTCAGATACTTCTTCTCAAAGCAGTCCCCTGCTATTTGTTGAAGTTCTCTCCAGTGCAGACAAGAAGAAATTTAAGGCAGCGTTGGCATAGTCATAGATGTGTGGCAAGGTAGGGCATTAAACGCATTCCTTTGCCTCTGAAAGGTCATTCTTCTGCTCAGAGGTGAGTGATTTTTTTTTCAACATATTTGAAAATAGTCTGAGAAGCTGGTTATCACTGAAGTAATGAAATAAGTCATATCTGAAGCAGTGACATTTAATTAGCCCTTAGTATAGCCACTGGGACTATTTCACATTTAAATACTTACACTGAAAGGGAGATTTTCAACCCCCTTACTAATGTAGTAAAGCAACTGCACGATCACTTTTATTATAAAAATAATCCTTAGGTAAAATAGGAATATAATCAATAATTACACAAATACACATTTACAAATCTGTAACATAGTTACTTATGGCACAGAAAATATAAATATCCCTGTACCTTGTCTCTGTGCAAAAAGACAGGCTAGTTTTAGTCAATAACCAGCCCTTTAATGTTTTTTTTTTCTCTTCTGATTTCAGTTAAACACAAGGATTTTCAGATGATACATCTGAAAGTTCAGCATCAATAGACCAGAAAATACTTTCGCTTTTAATCCAGATAAAGCACAGTAAGATTTTTCCTATCTTTTGTCAAAATGTTCCTCCCTGTTCTTCAGCCTGCAATTTTTGAAAGAAGAGGAAAATTTCAAGTTCAGTAACTTTTTTCACAAGCTGTCAGACTGTGGTAGAGAATTAGACCCAAATACAAGTCAAGCTGCACTCTGAAGCTGAACTACCACCGTAGGTTTCAGTTTAGTTGTAGTAGAATTTGCATTATGCTTGCCTTCTTCTTTGTAGCTGTCAAAAATAATTTTTCAGAAAAACACTTTGCTTTCTCTTGAGGCCTTTCATACAGTCCAAGAGAAGGTGAAATTAAGCAAGAGGTAGATATTGTTCATTCTCCTAATTCCCAAGAGCTCTCCATTCGAATTACTCTTGTTTAGGACTGTAGGAGATATGTATAGAGCCAAGTTTTATGTCTATAAAGTAGTGATTGACTTACACCCCTCATATCCCGTGGTCACTGACAACATTCAGCAACGTGCTTGAGGAATTCATCACTGAGTTCATCCCTGAAAAACCTCATGCAATGAGGGCATCTGAGTTCACCCTGTGCCCTGCCTTCGGATCCCGAGTTTCCATTGTCCGCAGGAGGAGAAGCTTGTTCAGACTGGGAAGGTGTTCTTCTCGTGCCTGTTTGGCCTGGGCTGTTGCCCTGTAGGTGTTCCACATTCGTCTGTAGGTACAGATGATTTTGTTTACCAGCGTGAACTCTGAAATGACTACTTGTGTCTCTTGAGTCCTAGAAAGAGAAAGAAGAGCTCTTGAAAATGATGCAATAAAAAGATATTCTTTAACAGGTGATATTTTATCACCTTTATCTGAAACACTGCTCAAGTATTTATCAGATATTTGTAAATAAATTATTAATCAGGTTTTGCAGTGTTCTTAATATAGTTATAAAGAAGGTTTGTAGAAATATCAGAACACAGCCAGCATGCTACTTTAAAAATGCCACTGTTACAAGAGTCACAGCTGTCCTCTTCATTCCAAGAATTCACCCTTACTATGTTGATCCAAAAATAGGAAGGAAAATAGACTGGAAAGGGATATTACATCTGTACTGGGAAGCATCTACTAGAACTGACTATGAAATAATGTAAGTTTTTGACAGCTGCACTGAGCTGAAATGGTTTTAGAAGTACTAAAATTTTTTTAAAATATATTTAAAAGTATATTTTAATCTAGAATACTGTTGACATGCTTTAGTTGAAAAAGTAGCATGCTGCTTTCTTACCTGTCTTCTTGCTAGCTGGTGTTGCAAACATGCAACTTCTGCCTGAAGTTCTTGTATTTTGCTCTGTGCTCGTTCTCTGTCTGATCTCTCCGATGTGAAATCGTCTTTATAAACGAGGACCTGAAAAAGAATTATTATGTTAATGTTTGTTAAGTTAGAGCATTTGTGGATGAGACTGAAAAGCTGAGGCTGTGATTCCTTTGTTACTTATTCCCAGAATCTCAACATTATCTTCTCTATCATATCTGTACTTCACAGGTACTTGTATTTCTTTTACAGTCTTTCATATTTTGTATTAAGGCCAGCAGAACCACACGCAGTTGTTTTAAGTAGCAAGTTTCCTTTAAATCTGTGTTGTTAAATGTCTGTATAGCCAAATGTGGAAAGACAAGTGGCAAATGTCCAAAAAATAAATTCATTTTTTCCCCTTGAACTTCAGTGGTCTAGGAAGAAACTAGGAATTCCTACTTCTAGGAAAAAGAAATTTAATGACCTGTTGCTCCAGCATTTGTATGCGCTCGTTATCTCCTTCGCTAGCCTTCTTCATGTCTTCTAGTTCTCTCTTTGTTTTTATGCATTCATTCATTTTTTCTTCCAGGAGCTTGTTTAGCCGGAATATCTCCTTGTGCATCAGGTCAGAATTAGTCTGTGCTGAAGTCAGGCCATGCTGCTGCTCCAGTTGTGTCTTCATCTCTTTCAGCTGCACGTGGAGTCGCTTCACATACTCATCCCTACTCGCATCGTACTTCTGCCATTTTGCATTCAGATCTTCCACCTGAAAGTTTAACCAGGAGAGACATGAAGAACAGGAAGACAAAAACTTCCAAGCTTTCACAAACTGTCTTTATGTGCAGGACCAAAATTCTCTAAAAGATAATCTAACATGCTGACCCGACCACTGAGTGGGGATAAACCACTGTGCAGGAGAGCAGGAGTTACCACGCTGTAAGGCAGACTCTTCACAGGCAGCCTTTCCCCTCTCCCAGTCCAAAGGGACAGTATTAAATAATGTGGAATGGAAGGGGTTGGTGGTCACCTTGGTCCTAGTGCTGTTCTCCTGGAGTGCAATACTGATGCATGGAAGGAACACAAAAATCTTCTGCACTGTATTTTTAACAACAAAACCCAATACGTTGAAAATAACATAAGAAGTTGTTCTTGGCTAAGGGAACAAAAACTATGTTGAAAGGACTAAGAAGAATTGCCTTACATTTAATTAGATTAACCAGGCCTTGTCCCAAGTTTACTGTAATTCAAAATAATTGATCAACTCTTAAACAAAATGAAAGTACTCACGTGAGCCACTTTTTGTTTTAACATCCTGTTTTCATCTTGTAGGTTGCAGATAAGAGCTTGAAGTGAAGTTTCATTGTCTAAAACCTGTAATTTGCAGATAAGGTAAGTGTTACTTGGACATAAAAATCTCAGATGCTATTTGGCTATGCTGTTAAACTGGAAGTAACCTTTTTCTTTAAATTCCTCTAAAACTATTTGCTATCAATGAAATAATGATCTATTTATTTCTATATAGTGTGTTTCTAAATATTAATAGTATAGCCTACAGCTTTTATTATTAATAAGTAAAGCAAAACTGTACTAAGGTTTTTACCACTTGGTACTGCTTTTAAACAGACCTGGTGACAACAGAGCTTAGCAGGTTACAAAAAATTCCTTGGAAAACCACTTGTCTGGAGGGGCAGAATGCATGACAAAGGCAGAGATATGCCTTCATCTCGCTTTGTTATTACTGTCAATTTTGGCCAGTACTAGGAAGAAATTACTGAGGGGAAAAAACCCTGCTTGCTAAATAATTGACTAAAATGATACCTCTTTTTTATAGTTGTGACATCTGCTTAAAAAAACCCCGGTGTACATGAGTAATATAGAACACTTTTGTGCAAAATTCCCTAGAATCAGCTAGTAGTGGCATCTGAAATTTCTCCTCTTCAACAGGGAAGTCCCCGCTGTACAAGGTTAGCTACTTATTACATATATCAAAGTCAATCAAGTTTCCTGTCTATCAATTACATGTAAAATACGTGTAAATTTTCCTCAAAAATACCAAATGTTTCGAGTCCTTTACAAAGTCCTTTTTTCTTGTATCTACTCAACCTCTAACTATTTCTTACAGGTAACTTTAACATGAGTAAGTTTTCTTTGGAAACACTGCTGGGAAGTTTTACAGAGTAGACATGAGCACGTCAGCACAGATAAGTGGTCATATGAAAAAAAGCAGTACCAACACAGAGGAGAAAGAGCATGAGACAGAATTATTCTTTTCTGTGAGAACTGGCTGTAGCACCCTACTTAACACTCTAACCAGTTATTTGAGGCAGCACTGCTAATGTTATTTCCTTGTGGTGTTATAATGAATTACCTAAAGACTCTAAGCCATCAGGACTTCTGGAGCAACAGAACAACGGGATCTGCCTCTACCCTACACTGAAAAGCTTCAGCTGAGGTGATGATGTGGCGAAGCCAGAGAGCCATTAGCAAAGTACACCAAAATCCAGGTGTTGGTTCTCCACAGTAGTGTTTCTGCCACCGTCCTATTGTGAAGCGTTTTTTCTAAACATCTCTCCTGGAGAGAAACATGGCCTTGCAGTGGGATGCCAGGGGGAATCCCACAGCCAAAAAAACCCAAAAAAAGGTAAGACACCTTGACTCATTCTTCCCTAACCAACTTTCTGTAGGTCTGTACTACATGTGCAAAGCCAAATCCTGATCTGAGAAAACCACGTGCTCTAGAGTTCTTAATATAAATACTACTTTGAAATATCTCTATTTTGTTTTGTGATTTTGATACTTAAATAGGCAATCAGGAGAGATCACCTACAAAAACACAGCACCATCTAGTGCTGCACAGAAGCACAGGGTGGTATAAGAAAGGTACTGTCTCCTATATATGGAGAGAAGAATTGTAGTTGTGGAATTGCTGAGGTCGAAGGAACCTTTCAAGTTCTTCTTCTCCCCAAAAAAAGCATCCAATGATGAGATGAAATAGCCAAAGTTAAAGTGATAGCTGCTTCCGTCCTAAACTTTTGGTACTTGGAATTATTTAGAGCTTGCCAGGGTAGTCTTTACACCCTACATGAAATTGTTCAAAGGGATGTACCTCACCGTTCCTCAGTTACAACTATCATATTGTAATTAACACCACAGAAGCTAATAAGACTTTAAAGACACTTAGTAGTAGCTATAAGAATACCTGATTAGATCTTTCAGTAGGTATCTGGTCATCTGAATTCCTCTTCTCTTTTCTTTGCTTCTCTTCTAGACACTTTGCCAGATGTTGACACATTTCTGCTGTGGATGCTAATTTGCGTTGAAGTTGGTGAGTTTCATCGGTGAGTGAACGGCACAAAACATCACTGGTGGCTTGAGCCTTCTCCTTCTCTGCCAAGGTCTTCTGCAGTCGTAAGATTTCTCTCTCCTTTTCATATGGAGGTTGATTTATCATCTGCTGTATCTCTCCATTTTTCTCCTCTAGCTGCTGATTCAACTTCTGTACTTCCTAAACAGAAGGGGGAGGGGAAGTTACTTAAAAGCAAAGTAAACTCAAAAGCCAAAATATGTCTAAGACTGAATTCCCTGTTGCAGTTATTCCATATTGCTCCTATACTCACTGCAAAGTACCTAAAAACTAAAAAAAATCCAGTTCATCTCTATATAATTACAGGACCTTGGAACTGACAGATCACACAGTCAAAATCTTCTTGGGCAACTATACGAGTACTTTCTAGTCTGTAGAATGGAGGAACAAGCAGCAAAATTCAGGAAATATTTATGAATTTAGCAACAAATTGAAGATGGAACTTACAAGAAACAAAGTATTTTAAAAGGAGTAACTATGGAGACTGAGAAATGCTTACAGGTCCTGCACTCTAAATTACCAGATAGTAGAGATTTTCCTCAAAAAAAAAAAAAAAGTGGAACTGTAAAGTCATCTTATCAAAACCCAATGCAGTGCATTCACTGCCTGGCACTGTCACAAGGATAAAGCAGAGGTAGCACACAGGGCAACTTTCCCCACCTAAGAAAGGGTGGGAACAGTAAGGTAAGGACAAGCAAACAAAATCTGTGGGGCAGCAATGGCTCTAGTTTGGCCATAGCTGACTCTCCAAGGTAGGTGAGGGGGTCTGACACACCCTTAGGAAACAACCCTGTATCTTGTTGCTGCACGTTCTTGTTGGTTTGGAAGCTCTGCATCCACACTGCATTAAGGTAACACCTCTACAGGTGTTTTGAGAAGGAAGAGGTTTGCTTGCTGACTGGGGCAAACCACCTGTAGTTCCATGCACCTGAAATACACCAGTCCTGACTTTGTCAAAAAACTTGTGCTCTATACCCTCAAGAAGTAGCAGATGCTGGTAACAGAAACCTCAGCAGCACTGCTCCTCCAGAACCAAGGATGCTCTGGATGCCAGCACAGACCGTGAGACAGCTACAAACTTGACTCTACCATTCCAGTTATTATTTTCAGTGTCAGTTATTTCAGTGTTCTGATTGGGCATAAAATTTTATTCTTTCAAGAAATAAATCTTAACGTCTAACACAGAGAAATAGCACTTGTTCTTATTACTGACATTTAAATTCTTTAGCCCCATGCTAAATGGTAAAGATATTCAGCATCAGCCTTCAAAATATGTTCAGATACCACGGGTTTGTCATCTGTCTGCAAAGTGTCAATAAGATCATCTCTTATAACAAATTTCCAAGCATGAAGTTTTTAAAATGTATTTTAGGTGAGTGTCATATATGGAAAATGTTTTGTATAAGCATTAGGTCAAGAGAGTGCTTATGACAAAAATACTCATTTCCATTTTGAGTACTGTTTCTCAGTTTGGAAATTACTTCATGCAGCTTCATCTGGAAACAAATGCTTTAAAATTCTTTTGAGTATTTCAGACTGGACACAGGAAAGTCTTAATGACAGTAACCAAAACAGCACTTGTGGTGGATGGGAGGGATTCAGTTTGGAGACTTTTTTTCTGTCAAAAAAGATACTGATTTCCCTATCTATTTCCTTACAATCCAAACTTGTCAGACGATATTTCTCCAAGTTTAAAAATGCTGTCTTTATGTCAATATATAAGAGCACTTTAAGAAAAAAACAAACTACACTCTAATAGAAAAACTGGTGGCATCATCTTAGAAAACTGTTGCATCTGATAATGATTTTCAGTAAGTAGTCTTCTATAAGTAATATGGAATTCCAAATTCAGGCAGGGTTTTTTACTATTTTTCTTTTTTTCCTTATGAAAACAGTTGCATGAAGATTTATAACGCCACGCTAAGTCTTTGTTTTAGGATTTTACGGTTTTGAACTTAACGCTAAATGGAAGCCACTGTCGAATACAGAGGGCTGAGTTGCTTTGGAGCAAGTCCTGTAAAAGGCACCAGCATCGCTAGGCGAGGGTGCAAACACTCCCCGTGTGTCTGTGCTCCTGAGCCGCGCCGGGCGCGTCCCTTGCGCGCCCCCAGCTGTTCCCATCACCCGGGCGGGCAGTGTGGGAGCAGAATCCCCGCATCCTGCGCTCCGCACCACCGCTGCTGCGCTTAAACCCCTCACTTTCTAGAGAGCTGCGCGGCGATGCCGCCGCCGCTCCCGCGGAGCCCCTCCCTGCGCTCCAAAGCTTTACCTGGCTCAGCGCTTCCACCCTCCGCGCCGAGAGCCGCTCGCTGTCCCGGAGCTGTTCCCGGGCCTGTCCCAGCTGCTCCAGCAGGCTCTCCACCAGCGAGCGGGCCGGCTCCGCGCCCGCCGCCGCCTCTCCCGGCGCCGGGGGCTGCGGCTGCCGGGCCAGGCTGCCCCGCAGCTCCCGGATCGTCGCCTCCTTGGCCGCCAGCTGCAGCTGGAGGTGCTTCAGCTGCTGCGCGGACTCGTGGTACAGGGTGCAGAGCGCGTTGTACCGAGGCACTTTGTTCTTCAGGCTCCTGTTCTCCCGGTGCAGCTTCTCCAGCGTCTCCTCCACCTGCCTGAAGCGGGCTACGAAGGGGTCTGTGCTGCCGCCCTCGCTTACCGAGCACATGGCCGGGACAGGTCCCTTCTCCTCCTTCTCCAGGGCGAGCAGTAACCCGGACAGGTGCATAAAATCCCCAAGCAGAGCAGGGCCCTGCCAGCAGATTCTCCGCTCTTCCGCCTTCCCCGCCGCAGGAGGCGCGGCCGCTCCCCTTTAAGGGCTCGGCCGGGCCGGGGCGGGGCCGCTCCGCCCCCGGGAGAGCCCCGGGCGGGCACGGAGCCCTTTCCCCGGCCGCCAGCCCGGGATTCGGCCCCGGGGGCAGCGTCAGGCGGGGAACCCCGGCAGGGCCGAACGGGAGAACAGGCAGTGGGGGCGGGGGGAGAAACCTGGGGGCGAGGGAGGAGCCCCGGGGCGAGCGGGAGGCTCCGAGGGGACGGGGGAAGTCCGGGCTGAGGGGGGAATGAGGGGAGGCGGCGGCAGGAGGGGCGCTGGGCGGGGAGCGGGGCCGCGGAGGGGAAGCGGGGGGTCCCGGCGGGGCGAGGGTCCCTCGGGGAGCTGGAGGACGGGGCCGGCTCCGCCTTGCGAAAGCCCCGGAGCGCGGCGTCCTCCCGGCGCCGCTGCGGGAATTCCCGGCTCGGGACGGGACTTTCCCCGCCGGCGGCGGCCCCGGGCCGGGCCCCTCGCCCCGCTCCGCCTCCCGGGGCCGGCCGGGATGGAGCACCTGCATCCCACCCTGGCCCTGCCGCCGGATCCTGAGGCAGCAGCGGGAGAAAAAACGCCCGGGAAATGCTCTGTGTGTGTTGAACCTGCACCGGTGGCAGGGGGGTGGCTCCGGACCCAGAGCAGCACATCTCTCCTCAAAAGCCGCGTGCCTGTGCAGATTTGGAGGAGCATCTTTCTTAGGAAAGGCCTCGAAGAGATCAAAATCTTCTGGACATCAAAATTCATGTCATTAGCCAGTGTTTATGTGCTCAGGATGAGCTGATGAGACCAAAACCAGCTCCCTGACACTGAACAAACAGGTGCCCACCGGCTGTCCCTGCGGGGGATAACTTTTTTTATTGGCAGCGTAGAGACAGAACTTGTTAATCAATCATGTTGCTGTTAGAGAGGTCACGCTGGTGTGGTGTTTCTCATAGGAGGACGGGGAGTACAGTAAGCTGGACTGAGAGTATATTTTGGATTGGTTTAGTTATGTCCATGTCACTATTCTGGTGGAACAGCATGGCAGGAAAAAGCCTTAAACTAGTATGAAAACAAAGCCTAGATTACATTTGGTTATTGCTTGTAATAATATTAATTGTATGCATATGTATGCGTGTGCATAAAAATGTGTACAACATGGAGCTCTGTGTGTGCACACAGCCTTATTGCACAAGGTTCAGCACAACCACAGGAGATGTTTCTGGACCAAGAAGCCCAACTGTCCAATAGAGAGCAAGTGAAAATCACCACATGCAACTGGTAGAGGGGGCAAAAAGAGAAGACTTTAGTTGATGTGATAGAGAGTAGCCACCTGTGTTAGGTGTCAGGGTAAAAAGATACAGCAATGAAAAATTTATGTGGAAGAATTTACAGGAATGGGAATGTGAAGAAAGGAGAAGTTGGTGAATTTCAGAGTTGAGACAGTTGCGCTGGTGATGAAGCAAAAGTCTCATGGTACTGGTGCATATGAAATACAAGACACAATATTTCAGCCTCTCATGAAGACCATGGGTGCAGATTCAAATGAGATAAGTTGCAATCAAGTACAGGGAAAACTTTTAAGGGTAATCAAACATTGGAAGTGCTTTGAGCGGGAGTTAGGGCAACAGACCTCCTGAGCTTCCTCCCAACCTGAATTATTCTGTGATTCAATTAAACTTTTTTGAGGTGGAAAGTCACTATTTTGTCATCTTAATTATGCTAGAAAGTTGTCCAAAATATTACAAGTAATAGATTCAAAATAGGCCATTAGCTTAGCTATTTCTGAAAATATAACTGAATTTTATGTGCATAGAAGATCCTGTATGGCAGAAGAGGGTAAAAAACTTGTCTGTGGTACAGGTCTCTGGCATATCTGCCATTTCATCTAATAAATAATGTAAATAACCCATGATTAAGGACAGTGAAAAATCTGTGTGGGAGTTGAGGCAATACAATTTTTGACTTTTTACTTGTTCAGAGTTATATTCTACAACCTTAAGACACTGATTTTGCTGTGAAGAAAGTTCCTGCTTTAAAATACCTGCACTTTACAGTTTTCATGTACAGTGGTAGGAAAAGGGAAAAACCTGTAGTGTTACATTTTCATTATTGTCTTACAGTCAGAGCTAAGTGAAAAATCTGGAGCAAGATTGCTTTTGCTGACTGTCAAAATATTTTGTAGAAACGCATGATGAAGCCCTGTAAATGGAGAAACATTTGGTTTCCTGCCAATCCAAATAGCAAACTACAAGTAAACTCGGCAATCCCGTGCTTGCAGCTGGGGCAGTGATATCCTTACACCGAGCATCACGGAATTCAGTGAGCTACCAAACAGAAGCCTTTATAATACAGTTATGTTTGTAGCATTGTATCAGTGTATTAAAATCAAGCTTTGCATCCGAGTACTGAAAACTTGGCATGAATAGTGCTTTGGATAAAACCAGCAGTCCCCTGAGGAAAACACCGCTGACTTCAGGGAAATTTGACCTGCGTAAGTCTTGAGTAAGAAACTGATCCCATATGTCCTCGGGAATGCCCATAGATGACTGTTTCCTTTTGTCAGTTCTGAAATGCGGAGGAATTCCTGGGAATTCAGTAAAAGAAGCTGGTGCCAAAGAATGAGTCACATCTTAAGACATGTTTCGTAGTGTACCTGGCTTTTCCTGGATTGCCTCTCGTGTGCTGTTCGCCCAGTTTGCTGATAAACAGCAGGCTTGTGGGTGCTTTTTTTTTTTCCTTTTGGACAATCATGAAGGCTTATTAAGTACAGTAATTCTGGTCAGCAAATAACTGCATAAACAACAGGTATGCTCTGCATGACTTCATATAAGAAAAAAAAGTTTGTTTTCTGTACCCTACTGGTCTCAACGTGAAATACAAGGTGAAGTTCACTTTAACTCTTTCTCAGTATAGGATGTAACAGGATATTAAACTGAAGTGGGAAAAATTTAACCTAATATTTTGTTAAAGAAATCTTAACAAAGTTGTTTTGAATAAGTAATTCTATGCACGTCACAACTTATTATAATGTGTGAGTCACGTCATACAGTATATGAACGAAAGTGTTTAGATATTGCCTAGAAACAAAAAGGAGGTGAAGCAGATCTTAGGGAACCAGGAAGGAAGAATGGTGAACAGTATAGTTAGATTAGGTTAAGTGTGCATAGATGTAGATATATTTAAAATCTCATTTTAAAGCATGAGTTATTTGTAGAGCTGAAAAGAATAATTCCTCTGAATGTAGTAGTTCTATCTCTGTAACATTAGTGCAAATTGTGAGTCTTTATATCTAAAAGTGTAATTCTCTGTGGAACAAGGCTGTGCAACATATTGGGGGGGTCTGTCATTTTCTAAATAGTAACATCTGCTCAATTTGTAAGAAACTATATTTTTTACTTATGAACTCCAGATGTTCAACCAATCAAGCTGTGGTTTACCCTGTGGTCTTGTCACCACTAGTTGTCCTGGAGAGTAAGTCATGACATAATGACACTTATGAAGTGTTACATGTCTTTGAGCTCTTTTACCTAAGCAGAACTGATTACAAAGTAGTGAGTGATCCTCTGGCTGCTGTAGGCTGAAAAAAGCAATAACAGTTCACATTTCCTTTGCTGTTGATTGTGCAGTGCAAAAGGGAAAAAAATAATATGTAATGAAATAATCTGATATACTCACTGCTACGTGAGATGCCTGCCTGAGAGCTCAACATGTGTCCAAAAATCTGATTTTCCTGCGGAGCAATGAGTGTTGATGCTTCTGTGACTCATAGATTAACAATAATTACAAGCTGCAGGTGTGTTTACACTTCTTACGCGGGAAAGGCTAAACATCCTTTACCTATATTATCCTGTTGGATGTTCCGGTGATGCAATGTTCTGCATGTTCTACAGTTGGAATGACAAACTCAGTGAGAGGTTAGCTGGAGGGCTTTCAGGATTCCCAAAACTCGATGAACTCATTGCTATGACTTACGTAGGCAGCCATCTCTCGTATGGAGGCTCTGACTTGGATCACGACATTCCTTTTTTAGTCTTGTTTTCTGTTTATACACATGAAAATATTTAGTGTAGTTAGGGGAAATAGATTGGGCTTTATTTATTTCTAATGTAAGTTTTTCCACACTTTTTTTTTTTTTTTGGGTACAGTTTGAACTTTGGAGGATGTCAATACCAAATCTGATGCACAGGGCAGATTCCCAGGACCCGTGTTCTTAATCACAGTAAGGCTGAAATAACTGGAATGAAGAGCCATGACATTGGTCAGCTCCAAAGCAGTCCTTGTGCTTCTCCCTAAGAATTGGTGCTTTCACATTTATATGGCCTAAGGTGATTCAGTCTCATCCTTACAGGTGCTGGTAGATAAGCTGGATATGTGCTTGTATGGATCTCTCACAAGTCTCTTGACCCATTCGTGTCTGTATGTCCAGGCAACAGGTTTCTGTTATGCCTTGTTTCTCCTCAGCACTTTGGATCTTTGCTGCAGTTCACCTTTCTGTGCAGGCTCACAGGTATTTATATATCCCCTCCGTGTGTTCAGCCATTTCAGGCCCTGCTTTAGTTTCTCATGGATATTCTTACTTTTTGCAGTTTCTCTTCTGTTTGCCCGTGGCAAATAGTACCAATTCACAGGGTCTGACCTTGCAAAGTGGAATTCATTTCAGTTGCTATTGCTGCCTCTTGATCCGAGAAGTTCAAGCAGTGTGCTCAGTCCTTTAGGAAAGTCTGTCTTGATGTCACTGATTTTTGAGCTGTGATTCTATCTACAGGAATGTACAAAGCCCTCTGTTGAACATGTTACCAACTGCTTGAGGCCATTTCCATACTCACAGGCTTAGACAGCCACTACTCCTACTAGGAGGCAAGTTCTATGAGCTTGTACTGTATAAAACTTTGAGGTTTCCCCATTATTTATTTATTTATTTATTTATTTATTTATTTATTTATTTATTTATTTATTTATTTATTTATTTATTTATTTATTTATTATTTTCTCTATTTATTTATTATTTTCTCTATTTATTCATTATTTTCTCTATTTATTCCTGGTGAGCAGTGCAGGATATGCTGGCTTGTAGATGTCATAGAACATTTTTTTCCTAAATCTGATGTTTTGAAATGCTGCAGACAAATTGTATTCTGGGTTGTAGGAAAAACTCCCCTAATGCTTAACATCCGATCCATATTACTGATTTGTTTGGGTTTCAGTATATTGATTGGATTTTCTGCTTTGGTTAATATAAAGTACTCTGAGCTTTCTGGTTGCTGTTATTCATCTTTCCTCGAAGGACAGGCAGTTTTAAAGTAATTTGAGGGGGAAAAATAAAATTAAGAAGTATGACTAATTTGAGTGGGAAAAGTAAAATTATTAAGCATGACTAAATGATAGGCATTCACTTGCAAGACTGGAAACAAACCAAATTGTTTGTGGATTTGTTTGATATATTAATGTTGTGTAATTAAACTTCCTAAAGCAGTGTCCATGGTGTCTCTCATGCAGACTACTCATTCTAACTAGAAAAAATGAGTTTACACATTTCTGATCTTTAGCTTTTCTGACCTAGAGAGCAAATGGACCACTAGAGTTTGGTTAGATAAATTTCTGATTTATATGTTTTATTTTAAACGTTTGTTTTAAAGGATGATTGGAAAAGGTGATTTCCTAAGACTATCGGAAACCTCAAAAGAAATTGTAGTTGAGTAGAAATTCTTTACCTAAATTAGAAAAAGAAATATTGAAGACTTCTTAGAGTGTCCTTGGCACTACATGGTGAAATAGTTCTCAGAAGTAGACTAAGTAGAATGTTGAAGAAGTGTTGGGAGGAATTAAGTAACTAGAAAAAGAAAGTGGAAGTGTCCTTACCCCACCATTCACTCTTCTCCCTCACATCCCTGCCATTTCTACAGAAATAACAACATTTCCCAAAATTCTGATTAGTGTTCAGTTGAGAGACAAGAGGTAATGTTCCACTGAAACTCTGTCTATAAAGCAAAAAATCCATCAATCGCCCTGGCAGGACAGGGAAAAGCAGTTTTCAGCAGAGTTTTAAATTCAAGTTATTAATGTAGTTTTTAGTAAACTGAAGAATTAATGCCATATGGATACCAGCTGCTGAAAACTTCATCTCTTGTTCAAATGTATTTTTTTATAAGGAAGGGTAAGCATGTTCTCTATCATAGATTGTACTTGAAGCTGACAAGCATTTTGACACTTTTTGCAGTCAAACAGAATTAATGGGAGAAGGAAAATAGTATTTCTGAGGAGTCTGCATACCAGTATCTGTTCAGCCCTAGCCCAATAAGTGAGTCAGATGTGAACATGCAGATGTGTATGGATTGTAGGAGATTAAATCAGGAAACCATAAGAAAAAATAACATATTTCTTGAAAGTGATAACTCCTGAAAAAAAGCCACTGCAGCTTTTTTCACGGCTGAATTTGTACGAGCTACCACGTGGCACTGGAACTTACACTTGTGGTACAATGAAATATGCCTGTTTCTACAAGAATAGATCTTTTTAGCTCTAAATTAAATCTTTTCTCCATTTAATTATGTTATATTTACGCAATATGTTATGATTGTTGCTGGCTTAATGTACATTTTAGGGTAGGTGGCTGTAGAAGAAGGACCACAGGGAATCCTAGATGTATGGTTTTCATTAAAGTTTCTGATGAAAACTACTAATATATTTAACTGAATAAATAAAGAGGCCACCATCTAAATGGAGTGAGTTTGAGAACTGATTGACACTGATTTCTGGTGTCTCTTGCCTTGATTTTGCTGCTTGACTTTGAGTAAGTCTTACAGCACCTTAGTTTGAATCTTCCACTGCTGACAACAGTGACATTGCTGTAGATGGCTTAAAGGCAAAAAGGCTGCAGAATATTCAGTATTTGATTCATGGAATGAAGATTATACTCAATCTTTGCTTATCCTTACTTAATTTTAAGACAAAATCTCGAAGTTTTTACTTCAAGCTGGTTGACAGAATGACCCATTATGACCATTAATTGACACATTTATCTGCTGATGACTGAAATGCTTAGAAGTCAATGTGAGAAATTTAGTCATATTAGGCCTTACATAAACAAAATAATAAATGTTATCTGGAATATTCAAATCTTCTGCCTTGTTTTGGGGCTAGTCTTAAGTAAGTCATATTTAGTATAATTGTGATATTCCAGTTCCAGTGTGTGCAGGTAAGATACACAGACACCTTTAAAAGGACTGGTTTCAGAAACACTGGTTTTGAACTTCAGGTCACAGTTTTCATATAACTGACTTTGGAGATATTACTGTTTCTCTGAGAACTATTTATAATATTGTCGTGATCTTGTATTTACTGAAAGTACACCTTCTGAAAAACTTTGAGATATTGTTACAAGAGAGGTAGGGCTTAGAGGGAGAGTATTCCTGTTGGATCCTCTGATATAGCTGGGGAAAAAAAAAACAGACCTTTTGAGATCATCTCTACTTCCTTGGTTTAGTTGGTCTGATTCTCCCTACAAACTTTGCTTCTATGTATCACATTTGCACGTTTGTACTGTGACTTACAGATAAAACAACTTCTTGTAGTATTTTTGGTGATCAAATGGTGATGGCCATTAGCTGACCTACAGCTTTGAAAAATGAAACATAATCTCCCCCATCTCTTATTTCCTGTGAGCTTTGCAGGAAGTGTCTCAGAATGAAAGAAAAGCTATGAATTTGCCAGATAATGAATCCGACTCTTGGTTCATGGTTCTTTCCTGTAGGCAAAATTATAGGTTTCTTGTAAACTTAAAGGAAGTGAAGTGAAGGAGTTCACTTGAGTGATAATGAGAGTAGACAAATGATTGATTAGCTGTTGAGAATAAAACTGTGCTTTGGGGATTATTTATTTTCAGAGGTACTAGAGGAGTGGGATGGGTTGACCCCAGCTGGCTGGTGAGCCCTGCCCCATCCACACCTTCCCTCCACAGCAGAGGAGTGGCACAAATGCAAGAGGCATTGCTCTGCTCTTGCTGTGCAAGAAAAACTTGTGTGCTGAGCTAAGGACAGTTTAATAACAGAGAAAAGAAAAGGAAACCAAACAAGTGATACAAAGGCGATCGCTCAACACCTCCAACCAGCAGCCTGATGGCCAGACAGCCTCTGAGAAATGACTCATTTCAACACACCAGCCACCCCTGGTTTTATTGCTGGCCATGATGTTGAATAGCACAGAAAATCTCTTTGGACATTTGGAGTCAGCTGTCCTGTCTGTGCCCTCTCTCAGCCTCCTGCCCATGCCCAGCCTACTCCCTGGAGGCAGAGTGAGAAGCAGAGAAGGCCTTGGTGCTGTGCAAGCACAATTCAGCAACAGCTAAAGCACTTCTCTGTTATCAGCAATGCTTTGGTCTCAGATCTAAAACACAGCACCATGGGGGCTGCTGTGAAGAAAATTAGCTCCATCCCGACCAAACCCCATACAAGAAGTGTTATTCCAAAAAGAGGTTGGGGAAGATACAAATATTTGATACATTTACATGGCTCTTGCAATTTTCATTTAGTAGAATGAAAGCAGGCAAGGAATTTTTTTTTTTCTCTATTTTGGAATGAGGAGACCTGAAAGCAGTGATATCAAGAGATTTGTTCAAAGTTGCTTATAGTATCAAAAGATTATGAGCTGAAGAAGCACAAAATGCTTGAGCTAAAAATACTGAAAAGACTTTGTAAAAGAATAGGCAATTTTCTAGATGTAATGGCTCATACTAATAGGATCAGAATTTGTTAATGACTACTGCTAATAGGAAAATTTATGTTTAGAATAGTTAGAAAATTTGTCCCCTTTCCAGGTTCACCCATGGATTAATATCAATCTATACCAGAACATTACACTTGAAAGATATTTTCCAGCCCCTCTGTTTCCCATCTTTATTAATAATGTATCCAACCTCAGCAAAATTCTCAGAAGAACATTTCCTGCAGAGCAATATAGGCCAAATGGGACCAGTATCTGCCAGAACAGCACCTTCAAAATGTACCAGCATATCTCCACAACAACTACAGGATGGTTTTGCCACAAGGGAACCATGATACCTGTCATGTCAATGGTTTTTCTGTAACTCCTCTGATATTCAAAGTGCTGTTATCCCTAGGGTGATCACTATGTATTTATTCCTGCAGCAGCCTACACATGGGATTGCAGAAGAGGGATCTAATAGTCTTGGGCAGATGCAAATGGAATTGAGAAAGTGACCCTCCTGTGCATTGTCTGAGAACCACAGTGATCAAAGGGGATTCCTGGCTACTCTGTGTGGGGAGCAGTTTAAGAGTCTTATGCTCCTTCAGGTGCCCAATTGGAAAGAAGAGATGCCTTTGCGTGGGGCAGAGAAGCACTGTCCCTGCTCATTGTGCAGTTTGTGAACCCATGCTGCTGTTTCAGTATGGAGCTGCAGGGACTGCCTGGAATTTCATGGGCTGTTCCTCACTAGTGCACAAATGCTAGAAGCCTTGCCAGAGGAGTCAGCCTAGTGGTGATTTGGTCCATATCTGTCATGCTATGGTTTTAGTCTTACAAAGAAATTTGGAATCTTCAGGATCCATGAGGAGAGATATTGCAGAAGGGTCCTGCCAACCTCTCCAAATCCCTCTGTTCCTATCCTTGAGTACACAGGTTTCCCCATGTGTGGAAATGGATAGTGTCCATAATTCTCCCCAGCTCTCTGAAAGTGTCAGCTTTGCAGTGACTATTCCCCATTTGGCTTGTTCATAGACTGGATAGGTTTAGCTAAACACATCATGAGATGTGGCAGAATGGGGAAGTGATACTTGTCTCAAAGTGTAGTGTGCTCACTATGATGGGGAGTGGCGAAAGTGTATTATTACTGTTACTTCTGAAGGATGACGCTGAGTAATTTGAATTAATCTCTGCCATTTATGGTTCTTCATTTCAGATTTGTGTGAGAGACGTACTTCATTTTCCCGGCATGTGCATCACTTGTTTGAAAGTAATATGATGTTATTTGATTCTTGCAGAAGATAAGATGGGAAGACATGTGCGTGTAGCAACTGGTATGGAGGCAAACTGGGAAATACCCACCCCACGTGTATTTGGTGCAAGTTGTGCCAGGGCAGGTTTAGATTGGATGTCTGGAAAGCTTTCTTCACCAAAAGGTTTGTCAAGCTTTGGAAGAGGCTGCCCAGGGCAGTGGTGGAGTCGCCATCCCTGCAGGTATTTAGAAGATGTGACACTTAGGAACATGGTTTAGTGGTGGACTTGGCAGCGATGGGTTAATGGTTGGACTTGATGATCTTAAAGGTCCTTTTCGACCTAAATGATTCCATGATTCTGTGAAATACGTACTCTTGGCTGGTGGTGATCCAAAGTGTGATGTAGTGGGTTAATATGCAGAAGCCATCCTGCCATTTCTGTGGAGCAAACTGTTCAAAAAGCTTATTTTTCCATATATTTCCTCCTTTGCTGAAGCAGAGAAACCCCACCCAGCAACACTATGGAAGCTTGTAGTGATGAGGGTCGTAACAAAAGGGGTTGAGAATAGCCCCCCTTCACACATCTTTTGCCTGGGAAATCAGGCTGGCAGATTGCTCTGCTTCCCAGGCTGCATGATGCAGCATCCAGCTTAAAAACTACGTATACACAGCCAGTCTTTGGTTCACATCCCTAGTTTTCATGCAAGGGGCTTTTAACTTTCTTTATTTCAAGCAGTATTGCACATGTAACCTGCAGCTGCTTTTAAGCTCAGGCCAACAGCCTTGGTCCCTGCCTGAGCAGCACTGTAGGGATCCTGGTACACTGGATTCAGAGCTTGTGCTACAGCCCTGAGGTGTTGAGGGTGGGGTATTGTTTGTTTTTTTAAGGTGTCCAGAATAACGTAAGTACTGCTTTGTATCCTCCAGATTTTTGAGTTTATAGCCTGAGGCACACAGCACGTGCCCTGGCACATGGTTTTGGGCATATGACTCCTCCTTTCAGCACATTCCTCCTTCTCAGGAGACTGCTTGTGAGGCTACTGAAAGTGGAAAATCCTTATCAGAGTCCGGCGCAAGTTGTCTGACCACTGAGCAAATAGTCCCCTAACTATGCTCTTAAAGATGTAGTCATTTTATCCCCCAAAGGCTCCCAGGAGCATGCTAATACAGAAGCAGACTGGATAACAGAGATCAGACTGCAAGAGCAAACAAACTTCATAATGGAATAAATCCACAAATCTTTGTAAGGAACTGTCTTATCACAGTGTCCGAGCTGCTGCTTATAGCACAGAGTAACTGAAGGGACCTTATGGCATTCGCTCTATTTTATTTTCCCCAAGAAAAGCTTGGGTTATTTTACTTGCCATGTGCCTGCTGTTGTTTTCTGTTTGAAGTCTGTGTGCTGCACTGTATTTGGGAGAAGTGAAAGTTGAAATTTTGCCACACACTTGAAAATGGTTTGCCTGTACAAACTGAAAGGTTCAGCAACATTTATCACTGTTGCTCTTCTAGTGTTTCCACTTAAAATTCTAAAAGCTGTTGTCAAACATCAGTAAGCTTATATTGGGAGGTCAGAATATATGCAGTGACATCCTGCCATGTGCAGATCCTTGCATAAATGATACCAGACCCCCTCAGCACACCTCTGTAAAGAACATCTCTCCTAGGATACACTCAATTTACATATTAATCTCTGGGTCATGTTAACATTTAGCTGAGTATCTTGTATCATGCTGATTTACACAGAACAGTCAGGCTATTTAATGGCTATTTAATGAACCAGGTACATTGCTTCTTGGACACTTGGTGGGAAAACGAGGCATGTTAGAGATGTAGGATGAGGCATTTGGTTTCTTTCAGTTTGCATTGTTCTGAACTTCATTTCTAGACATATTTGTTTAACAAAGCACATCAAGTATTTAAATCTATGTGCCAAAAAAGAAAAAGCAGAAGTGTCAGCACAGCACTTTATACTATCAGGGTTCAGTGCTCAGGACTGTCACGTTTCTTGTTCTGGAGGTCCCCAGGTTGGTCCTTGATGTGTCAGCCAGGAAAGTGGCTGTCATGGCTGTACTCGTGACTTTCTGAAATTTTCTTGCCACCAAAAGAAATCTGACAGAACCTGGACTTAACCATGTTAGTGCAACTACAGGAAAATTTCAGAGAACATTTTGTTATGGGTAAGGACAGATTCTGAAACTGAGACTTAGTCACACGTTCGTGAAAATGTATGGGATACAGTTTGTTTGCCTTTCCCCCTTGTATGACGCTGCAAACCAAGAGGAGTGATTCCCCTTGCTGTGCATGACTCTGCAGTTATGTGGTTGCTTTACTGTGTGAGGTGGCTGGGGATTTAAAAATAGCTCTGCTTACTCAGATGCAGCTGATGATTGCAGAAAAATACCACTGGGTGGTAAAGCTGGAACACCTAGTATTTCTTTCCCATAATGAACAGCAAATAGAAAGCAAGGTTAAAAAAAAAGCAGGGAGATACCTACAGCATTTGGGGGAGGAGTTTCAGTATTTTTTTCAGCATTTGTTTTTTTCCTCATTCCTTTTTGTGGGATCAGTTAACTTTGGGGCATGGAGGTCCATCTATTTCTTATTCCTTTGCCAGGGTGATGCCAGTCCTATGTTTCTGTAACTTGGGATCTTTGAGAAAACAGGTTCTTAATTTGTATTTCCCTTTATATGTCCATCTGAGACATCTTTCATAGGCACTAACATGACTGCTGGGGTTGTTGCAAGGTACAGAGAATCCCGTTGCTTCAGTGTGTTATTTCCCCCGAAAGTTAGCTACAAGGCTTTTAAAAGGAAAAACCTTTTCAAATAAAAATTCTGGAGTAAAAACTTTGTTTACCTGGTATTATGAAATGTTGTATAGAAATAGAAATTATATTACATATCATAGGAGCTGTTTATATATTGTTATTACACACTTCTGTGCCTGTGTAGACACACGCACAGAGCAAATACTGCACAGTCTTGGCAAATATAGTACATAACATATAACATACTGGAGAAATCTAGATTATAAAGGGAATCAATCTGTATATTCAGTTGAGTCCCTCACTTTGTTGAGAGTACTAATGAATTTTTTTGGTGACTCTGGAGCCATGGATACTTGGTTATTGAGACTTGGCTGTGGGGTTTGTTTCATGTGTCTCACAACTTGATCTAAGGGAGTATTTTCAATCTGCTGATAACTATCTAATCTTGTTTGAAGCAGTCTTCTTACCAAAAGATTCTGGATTGCACCCATTTTCTTCAGAAATCCTGTGAGTCACTGCATTGGAGAGAAACTGAAACTGCAATTACTCCTCTAGTTAATATTTTTTTCTCAGTTTTTACTCTAATAATACCTAGATAGTTTGCTAGCAGGTCAGGGCTCCAGATGCTCTTGACGTGTTACTCAGGCACCATAGGTCAAGGTTCTAACTCCACATGGCTGGAAGCCAAGGTAAAAAGGTCACATTGTGATTAGTTCCACTTTCTAATTATGTTTCTCCATTTAAAAAAAAAAAAAAACAAAACAAAACAAAACAAACAAATAAAATCCCTGCCCAAGAAAAACAACCCAAAAACTACAGGAAGTAGGGGTTAACAGGAAAATGACCAGTGAAAAATCTTCAAAGTAGATTAGCCACAAGAAAGCAACTCTGTGGGGTCTATTTAGTTTCAGTCAACAGGATTTTAATGTTTACAAGAGCATTTCTTTAGTGGTTCATAGTGGAAAAAAAGTTCTCAGAGGGCTTCAAGAAATGAAACCAGCAGATTCTGGTAATCTATAGGTTTTTATTGACTGACATCCTTCTCAAAATGTAAGTTATTTCCATCTTTGTTACATCATAATAACACAGCTGCATGAAAGCTGTAATACAAAGAGGTCCAAATCATGTCTTACAGTAAGGTTTATAAGCATTTTCCCATTACCAGTTGTTCCTTTTCTCTGTTCTTTTGTGATCTAAATAGGGGACTGTGACATGTTTGGCTTTCAGTGAAGTAAAAGGAAGTGCACACAGTGAGTTTACCAAGTTTGTCACCCCAAGGTAATAAATTTACTTGCCTCATCTTTGTAGAAGCCACTCTCTCACAAGAATTTTCTAATTCAATACAAAAAAAAAGAAGAAAAATCCCTATAGCCTAATTAATAAATGTCTTCAACAGGGCCCTTTCTAAAATCTTGAATAAAGTAAAACATCCATCATAACTGGTCCAATTACCAGGAAACTGTTGCAGATTTTGTTCAATATTTCTTAATCATTAATATCTCCTCAAATTATTGATTTACATCTAATTAAAAAAATAGAATGTTTATCTGACACAGTCAAAATACACTGCAAATTGCTATTCCTTAACAGTAGTAATGTTACCTAGACTCTTCATCTGCTTTTTGAACAGTTTACAGAGGTATGTAAATATTCTTAGTCCCCTTTTAGTGATATCCATCCATCACCTTGGATGAAGAGGAATTAAGAGACAAAAAATATAAGCAGGGCAAAACCAGATGTATTTATTAGTACATAAAGGAGTGCAAATAGAGAAATTTAATTGGTATAAATTGGGGGGTGAGTGTCAGAAAGAACGTGAGAAAATGAAATCTGTTCTAATACCTGTTCACTGTAAGGATACTTGGTTGTGTTTCATAAGCAAGTTCTGACCTCGTCACACTCATTTTTCCGTACTACTGCCACGTGTTTTTCTCTAGAAAGAAGGTAATGTGAATCAAAAATGCAAAGCCAATAAATGCTTTCACATCAATGAGAGAATGTACTCTTTCATGAAAGAGTTTCGCCTGTGTCATCGTTTTCCCATCATGCAGGGTGCAGTTTACACGCTGCCTCTCGGTTTCCTTCTGTGCTACCAGTAACAGCTACTGTGGTTTTAGTAATGCTATTTACCGTGGCCAGTGTAGGAAAAAACTCCCAACTTGTGTTCTAGAGAAGGAGGCAAACTTGATACCAGAGATTCAGTTCTTCCTCTCACAGGTTTTTTCTCATGTCATTTCAAGTAAGCCTGACCCTTGCTTCAGAACCAGCTAACTTAAACTTACCATGGCAAGGCCATTGAAACTGAGTTTATCATTCATCTGAGTTCACACTCGCAGCGTGAGTCTGATGTCCTTTCCTACAAGTGCTCAGGTTTCTGTTTCTGTCCTGAACTCTTTCATTTTTAGGTCTCAACCGCTTCCCTTCTATTATTATGATAGTACCAAACCTGTTGATGTGCATTCAGATTTAATATTGATTTATTTTTTAAAAGAATGAAAAAAATGTCCCTCTGACTGCTGAGAAGTCAAACTGATGATGGGAGAAGCTGAGAAATGATGCTGTTAAAATAGATCTCAGTTGCCGTTCCCCACTTCCAGTACAATACTGAACACTTTGGCAGAGAGCTGCACTGACATTGATCATCTTCATTTCTAAATGGCACCTGTGAGATTTTTAATAAAATGTCCTGTGCAATAATAGATTGACACGGAAGAGGTAATTCAGTTCTTTTCCATATTTTTAGCTGTTTTGTTGCTTTCCTTGCTTGATGTCATGGAAATGGATGGTAGCAGAGGGAAACAGTGGAGAATTTGACTCTTCCCTTTTCACAGCATTTATCTGTTATTCAGTGTTGGAAACCTGGATACATTATATCACACATTTCTTTCCTGATCTGTAGAGAAGTTTCAGTCTTTGTCCAAGTTGTCAGGTATCACCCCGATAGTGGACAAACCTCCTTGATAATCCTGCTTCTGCCCACATGCTGGGAGCATCAGTGGTTCCTCTTGGTGCCTTTGCAGTCCCTCTGCCACGCTCACTCATTCTTTACTGCTCTGTGCCTCAGCAGGAGATCCAGGACAGCCTGCTAGGCTACATGCCTGTCACAAACAGGGGTGGAGACACTGCTGACCATCATCATTAGCTCCTGGCTGTGTAATGGACGTGTGTGTCTGGACATGTATGTTTGTGTGCAATTTGAATTTTGCTTTATTTGCTTTTTCCACACATTCATCAGAACTGTAACAGCAAAGAAATTATCGTTTTTTCCTGGCTTACAGGGGCCCCGTTATCATCACCATCCACATTTTGCATGTACTGCAGTGAGGTTTTCTGGGGGCTACCTTGGACACTCAACAGAGAGGATTTATCCTCACAAGATAAGAATTCCTACCCAGTTAGCTGAGTCCCTCAGCTGGACCATCCACACATTGAAGGTTTCATTTGATTTAAAGGTACAGTTTTGGTCCAAACCTTCAGTGTCCAAGGTTCATCTTCATGAAACCATAACTGTAATGACATGCTCTTTAAAATTAGGAACTTCCCCTGACTATGGAAGGCAGTGGTGGATTCAGACAGACTTAAATTTGGGTTTATTAGTTGTTAGAGTATTTGGTTTATTAACCAGTAGAACATTTTTGTAGGCCCAGCTCTGCAGTGACATCTCATGATCTTTCTGCCTCATTTGTCTTTCTTCTTAGGCTATGTAGTTTGAACTTGGGAGTTCACTGATTTGACATCAGATAACAATAGACTATTTTAAAACAACATAAACCCAAGAGAAATAATTAGTGGAAAGAACTGGTCTAATAATTATGTTTGCTGAAAAAAAACCCCAAAATTATTTCTCCCATTCAACAGTTTTCCTCTTCACAGCCTAGGGGGGATTTTACCTCTTAAATAAATCTACAAAACATGGCTAATGAAATTATAGACAGGCTTCAATTTGTGTATTTTTGCCCATTTGAAATCAGTTTGTGCTACTCACAAGCGTAAAATTAATGTTTTCTGTAAGTAAAGTTTTTTGTAAATTAAAAGGCCTTGGTATTTGTGCTGATATTGTTTAGACAGATTAAATTGCATTTTAGTTAACCCTGAATAAAGAAATGGGGAAATAAAAGCAGAGGAGGATTTTAAATTAGAAGTTAAACAGCCGCTATTCAACACTGAATGCACTTTTACAGAATTTTTTTCTACATTTTCTTTTCTACTTAAACTGCCCATATATTAAATTAACATCTGCAGGGTGCTTTAGAATAAGCCTGTTTTGGTTAACAAGTTCTCTCTTCTTTTCCCACACTTGTGCAGAAAGTTACTGGGAAAAATGCCAACTTTGTGAACTAGAAGTTCATGTAAACACATACATCATCATATAAGCATACATATGTATGTATAGACTACAAATATGTACGTACATTTGTGTACATACATATTGTGTATACATATGTGTGTACATAACATGTATATATGTGTGTGTTTATATATGTTTATGTGCATATATATACATACACACACATACAACACAGTAGTGATGTTATGTTCCATTATGAGTCTTGGGGAAAAGTAATAAATAGAGCATTTGGAAAAACAGAAATCGTGTGAAAATCAGCACAGAAAAACTGGCAAGTCTGGTATTTCCTGTGCTTCTAATCTAGCCTGCATTAATTGTTATTGAAAGCCTTATTCCATAACCAGCCAACGATCTTTTCTTTCCTTCTCCTTGCCAGTCCCACACTCTCATGGGACCTGACTGGAATATAAAAAAATTATAATAACATAGTAATAAATGAATACCCCTTGCTCATCTGTCTTGCTGCAACCCAGCTGCCACTGGAGGGGAAGGGAGGTCACACAGCATGTCCTGTGCTGGGAGGTGGAGGGTGCCAGCAGGTTCCACCGAACTTCCCAGTTATTATGAGCTGCCAAAGCGCTGCTTCCCCGTGGGGTCTGGCTGAGCCCATTTCACAACGCAGGATTTAAGGATTTAAGAAAAGAAATTGTTCCGTGGAAGTCGAGGCTTTGCAGGGAACCTCTGCCCTCGTCTGGGAGCCTTCGTCGCCCTCTAGTGACAAGCCGGGAGCAGGTGACAGAGCCCAGCAGTGCTGCGGGCGCTGCGGCCCCTCTTGTGGGAGGGAATAAGGAACAGGAAAGTAAAAATCACTAAACAAACGTGCTCACCCTCTGTGCTTCGTTAGTGTTCATCCCCAATGATATTTTGTAATAAGCTTTTTTTATTAGTGTCATTAATTTACACTCATTTAGCGCTTTAGGAGGGACATCTTTTTTTGTCTGGATGATAGCCTGCTCTGTAATGTCTAAATATTTACAATATTCTTGCTGAAATAATAAATAATGAAGCAGTAATGGCTTCAATGTTAAGAATGAATTCTGTTGTGCTTGCTGATACAGGGCTGTGATTGAAATCCCTGTTGCCTGCTTGCCTCCATTAGGAATGCTTTGCAAATACAGCTTTCCCAGCACACTGTGAAGAGCCCAGGTGGAACCAAGTGATAGTCACAAAAGAAGGCAATAATGCTGTTGCTGATACAATGTTATCTGAATTTCTGAAATTTAGCCACGTGGTACTTTTAGCCAAGTGGTACTTTTATACCACAATGCCTGCACCAACCCTGGGGCTGATTTCTGTGTCAGTATGAATTGCAGGCCTCAGTTTAGACAAAGTTTGAATCCTTGCTCTGTTTGGACTGTACTAACACCCACAAAGGAGTTGATATCAGTATGCCACATTCTTTTCTGAGAACTAAAATTCACAGGGTGGCCATATGTGTGTGCAGACACTCCGGATGGAGACTTCAGCTTTCACCACAGCTACATGCAGTGAGTGCCTACACTTGCCTGGCTCACACCACCAGTGTGGGGTGTGAGCTCTTCCAGCCACAGTGCATCTCAGCCCACAGCTGATTTCAGCTTCTCTGCAGTGAGATTATTACAGACCTTGTAATTATTTGTTATTGCTTATTTGCAGGTTTAAATTTTTTATGATAAAGGAATAAGCTCATTTTCAGTGGATTTTCCTGTGTCATTCTGACTGCAAGTCACATGTAACCATGGACAACTATGCTCCTCAGGTAGATAGCTGTGCCACATATTGTGTCTGAGAGATACCTGCTCCTGCGTGGACACATGGACTTCTTGCCAGTGGAACTCTGTGGATAAGGTACTCAGTTACTTATCACTCTGTATTGTTGCTGAGGAGTGATGATCTGCTATGATACTGATGAATGACGCTGATGACCTGCTAAATGAGGCAGAGCCAAATTTCTGGCAAGAGGAGGACATGCAGCCCCAGCTGTTTCTGTCCCACCAGTATGTGTGTCACCTAAAAGCTACTCATGTCTTTTGTCCTAGAAAAGGGGAAATGTAATGGCATTTAGAGGCTCTTTGGGTAGGAAATTTGCCCAAAAGTATTGGAAGGCCCTCAGTTCTTACATTTTCATTGCAGATTACCTACTGGGCAGAAAATATTTACAAAAATATGTTTAACATTTTATTCTGCTAAGAAGAATTCCTTGTCTGTAACACTTTGAATTCCTCCTTGAGATGTTGATCACAGTCAGAGGCTCACACCTCAGACCAAGAATCTTTTTATTGCCTTTCTCAGTCTTCAGAACATTTACTTTTACATTATCATTAAGCCAACTCACAGCAAAAAATTTTCAGTTCCTGATGAGTCATAATCATCAGTAGAGCTTCCCACCCTGACTGTGGCCATAGAAATCATCACCACAAACCTTGCAGTAATTTATGGTGTCCACTTCCTAGAACACAATGTCTCTTTACCCTTGTCTTGGTGTTTGAGTGGTGAGAAATAATCACCCTGAAAATATAGTTCCTTGCTTATCATTCTGTGTGTCCTTTCTGTGGATATACTGAAATACTCTACTGCCCTAGTTCAAAAGTTCACAGGCATACATGTTAGCCAATGTTTACTTTTACAGTAATCATTTGCTAACGCTGCAAAATCCTGGGACTCATCTTGGCATCTGCTAACGCGATCTGTGTGTCAGGTCTGCAACAAACCCACATGCTGTGCTTATCCCAGTCACACGTCATGGCAAGTTTCACCTTGCCTCTGAAGATGCACAGCTCTTCCCAGGCCTGCCTGAAGGATCCTTTTTCTTTCCCAAATCCTCACCAGGCTGACAGTGATGTGAGTGAACAGAGCCTGGAGTTTCTGTAGACCGTCTCAGGTCACAGGATGCATGACCGTACTGGAGCTCTGCAGCATGAAAAGTATGGGCTGTACATTTTTCATTGCATCAAAAGATAACGTGTACAGGTGTTGATAGACTGTATCAGCCTGATTCATTGCATGGCAGATCAAAAAAATGGGCTAGTACAGAATTCCTGCCTCTCTGTGAAGAAGCTGTTGATGTTTGGATTATGCATTCAGAATTAGAACCATATGACAGCAATTTATCACACAGCTGTCCTGAATATGTTGGATCAAAATTCATTTTGTTCTTCTAAGAAAGATGACAAAACAAATTACAAAAGGCCAGATGTTTTTCGTGGTCTTATAGGATACAGGAATATATTAGAGTACTCCATATAGTCTATAGTTTATATAGAGTAAAAGAAAATAGAAACTCCATATTATCATGTGAGTGTCATGGGGTTCAGAGCAGCATGAATCTTCTCCCCTGCATGTAGTAACCAAAATTCTTGCTGCTCATAGAACAGAATGTTCAATGATGTAGCTTCAAATCTTGTAGTGCAATGGGTATAGGGAATAGGATGTGCTTTGTTTCCAGGCAAAATCAGAAATATATCTTCCCTTTACCATATCTCAATAGAATGAGAAACTCTGTAAAGTCCCTTTGCCCATTTCCTTCTGCTTTGTCACTCCTGAGTAAACTTCCCAATTGTTGATGCTCATACTTCTATATAAATAGAAAAGTAGATATAATGGCAATGATATTTGCTGTTAAATATTTTCATTGTAGGCACTCAGAAAGCTTCCTAGTCATCAGCAGATTAAAGGCTGCAATCATAAGTGTAAAGCAGGTGTGGCTTGGTTTACATATGACTTTTGCATTTTGATAAATAGACAAGTGACAGAACCAGAAGGGAAATTTAGAAGTCAAGACTCACTCTAAACCTTCTTTTAAAATAATCCAATTTACATAATATATAAACATAAAGTAATTCAGCAGCTTGACCCCGAAGGTAGGAGCTCTGATCTCTTAATCATAAGATGGAGTATTTTGCATATGTCAGTTAAAGTTTCCAGATCTCATTTTCCTGGTTTGTCAAGTAGAGAAAATAGTAATTACCCTCTTCACAGGATTGTTAATCGCCTTTAAGGATTTTTAAGCACTATAAAAAGAAAAAATACCCTGTGATGGCATTCCTGGAAGTTATGTAGTTCGGCTGTCTGCAGCCTGGAGGGCCTGACTGGTTACCAGGGGCTGTAATAACAAGGGTTCCAGACACATCTCGATGAGCTGTTATTACTCAGGTCACGTCTTTACCCTGTTGCTGTGTTAGAACTGCTGCCTTTGCCACTGACAGTTGCACAACTTCCTTCTGGTTTCCAAAGTTGTTGTTTCCAAGGAATTCCTTTCTTCTGGTAACTGGTAATGGTTTCTCAGGCAACAGGTCCAGATGCTGGTGACTGTTTCATCTCATCCTGTTTTATTTTAGCATTAATGACACGACAGAAACAGTCAGACCACATCTTCCCCTTTCCTTCCAGAGCCTTTATATATAAAGGTCTTCTTTTAATTTAACAGCATGGATGCATGTTGGAAACAACTGAAACCAAAGAAGTGTCATTCAGTTCTTCCTAAAGGAAGAGTGGAAGAAATATCCATGGGCTGGAGGAAGAAGAGGGGAGCTAAGGCCAACCCTGCTCTTGCCAGGACAAGAGAAAATAGGACAGCAACTGGGTGTATAGGGAAGGTATCACATCAATTTGGTAACAGTTTTATTCCCTACATCAAAAAACTTCAAAGACGGGTCTCCTCAAAAAAAGTAGAAAAAAGTCATGAAGTTTCACTTATTCCCCTTAGCTCATCCCTCTCAGATACTCATACACAATGTGCACTCCTGATCCCAGTAAAGCTTGTGATAGACACCTTTTCAAAAAGACAGAGTAGCATTTCCATTCCTTAAAAGGTGTCATGGTGAATAAAAACTGTAGGAAAAGATGGCTTAGGAGCCAGATGGGTAAAGCAAGGCTTGATCTCCTCTTGCAGTCTCCTGGAGCAGAAAATCAATTTTTCATGTTGTACACAGAAAGGCTTTATCCTGAGTGTGGGCATACCCAGCTCATGGGTGGAGAGTATTTAATGTAGTTATTTAATTTAACTTAATCTAGTTATCAGTCACCAGTCTACAGATGTCCATCAGTCATCAATTTGCTATTTATTGGTTCAGCAAACAATACTAATTTTTTTATTAGCTCAGCTGAGAAGTGGTGTGTCCCTGAAGGGGGTGCTCTCACCCTTTTGGCGCCTTGAGAAGCACCATAAAAAGTGCAAGAAAGCACAATGGGGAGCAGTGCGCTCGTACCCTGTGACCCCCCACCTCCAGCTTCCTGGAGGGCCGTGCAGGGAGCAACTGGGGCAGTGGGAAGGAAAGAGTGTCCCAAAGTGGATGAACGGGATGGAGAGGAGCGGGGACCGGGTGGGAAGGGCTGGGAAACAGCTGAGTGAGAAAACCGAAAGCAGGGGACAAGTATTATCCAGGAAGGCATAGAAATGGGGGGTGGGGGATGTTTGGTATGGCTGAGATGGACAGAGGAGGTGTGGACAGCCCTGACGGAGCCCGCTGGTCCAGGGCTGCCCACCTCGCACACCCGAGTGCTGCGAGAGCGGGAGCGGCTCCATCCCTGCTCCGTCCCTGCTCCGCCGCTGCTCCAAGCGCAGTCTGCAGGTGGTGCCATTGCCTCGAGAAGCGCGTTCCGGGTCGGTTGGGAGGTTTCTTGCAGTGGGTTAATCACACTCGCGGAAACTTTCCCCCATAAGTGCTGGTTTGATGGCAGAACAGGTAAGAAGGTTACGCTAATCTTTGTTTCATCCTAAGTGCTTCCTAACCCTCTGATAAGAGTCGTAAATCCCCAGGTCGTAGCACTAAGAGAACGAAGTCATGGTTCCTAGAGACGATGATGTAATTGCTGGTGGTTTCCTTTTTCTCATCTATATTTTAATTAACAATTTCAGACCCTGCAGCCGTGCTTAATAATCTGCACAGATGTCTCCTCTTGTAGATAATGATCAAGTCAATTCAGCCTGAGGGATGCAAGTAAAATCTGAAACAGATTCATGCAATATGTTACAGAAGCAGCAGAAAGATGAAAAAATGGTTAAAGAAATAAAATATTCGTGTTATGCAGTGTTCTTTCCAAACCTTTTAGGCTCTTTTTTTTTTAATGTGCTACTATATGAAATAAAGTCAGTAGATATATTTATTTCATTGCTTTGGCATTTTTTAGCTCCTTCTGCAGAATCCCAAGGCCTTTTGGGCCTCATGTTATGTTCCACCACATACAGCTCCATGGCCAAAGTGCCAACAGCTAGACTAGCAGTAAAATTACTTTATAAGCAGCCTGTGTTATTAATGATGATGGCAGAGTTGTCTTCCACTAGGTGAGCTGGATATCTCATGAGTAAAAGCCTCCTCCCTGACACTTTGAAGTCCATGGGACTTTTGATGTTGACTTCATTAACATTAGGATGAAGATTTTATGTTGCCTATGTATGGTATAAGGCTGACCTTTTACTGATTCACTGGCTGTGAGTCAATCAGCTATTCGATGCATCATCTCCTGTCTCATTATAAGGTAATTCAAGTAAATGTCATGCCAGGTGCAAGCCAAGGAAATTCCTGAGACAGAAGAGCAACAAGTTCACGGAGCACAGTTCACAATCTTTTTAATTCTTTATGCCCCATTGTACCAATCTTTTCTTATAAGCATTGCTTGTTGTGAAAATGCATTCCTCAGTGCTTGTAAACAGATTAGAATCTGTGCCAGCAAAGAAGTGCAAGTGTTTACTGAAATGAAAATGCATGTTTTATAAATCTTCTAAAACATGATAGGAAAATACCATGTGAAGTTCAACAAAGGGAAACAATTCTTCCAGCGCCAAGAGTTGCTTGTTCTTGTAATGCAAAGTTCTGAGTCACATGACAGGGAACCTGTGGGGCAGCAATAATCTGGTTTATGTAATGAGATCATGGGTTAGAAGGGATCTTAAGGATCATATAGTTCCAAATCCCTGCCATGGGACACCATTCACTAAACCAGGTTGCTCAAAGCCCTGTCCAACCTGGCCTTGAACACTTCCATGCAGGGGTCAGCCACAACTTCTCTGGGCAACCTGTTCCCATGCCTCACCACCTTTACAGGGGAGAATTTCTTCCCTCTATTTACATTTAATCTAAAACTACCCTACTTTAGTGTAAAGCCATTCTCCCTTGTCCTATCACTATACACCCTTGACAAAAGTCCCTCTACAGCTTTCTCATAAACTGCCCTTTAGGTACTGGAAGGTGCTGCAAGGTCTCCCTGGAGCCTTCTCTTCTCCAGGGTGAACAACTCCAACTCTCTCAGCCTGTCTTCCTAGGAGGGGTGCTCCAGCCTCTTGAGCATCTTCATAGCCCTCCTCTTGATGTGCTCCAGCAGGTCCATATCCTTCTCATATTGGCGGCCCCAGAGCTGAACACATTCCTCCAGGTGAGATCTCATGAGAACAGAGCATAGGGAGAGAATCACCTTCCTCGACCTGCTGGTCACACCTCTTTTGATGCAGCCCAGGATATGCCTGGCAGTGAGATCTGCAATGTGGTGGGAGATGCTCTGCTCGGTTTTGTCCATTCAGTTATTCGGGATCATCCTTCCCAAGCCAGAGGTCTCAGTGATGAGTTGGGCACTTGGTTTCCCCATCATGTGGGCATGGCAACAGAGACCCCTTTGAGGTCTGAAGATTTATCAGTTCATGGACAGATTACAGGGCACTCAGTTGTTGGATTTTGTAAGCTCCTCTCACGGCAGAAGAGATGATGGAATTGTTCTGAGTCGTAGTCATTAATAAAACAGACTTTGCTTATAATTTAGCTATAATTGCTTTAGTAATGTTGTAAATTTGTGTGATTACTCCTTTATTACTCATATGAGAAACATAAGTAATGTGCAGCAATGTTCTCTAGCATTTAGTTTAAAAGCAGGATGGAGAAGTAGCATAGAAGAGTTTCTTTGATGTTCACATGGCACTGACTCCCTAGGACAGAATGTTTTATAAATCTTCTCTCATCTGTATTGGTGTCCTGACTTGACTGGAGAATGGCAGTTCTATTCTTCTCTAATCCCCTGGGAAATAACATGTTTTACTTTATGGGATAAACAGATTCAAAATTTCAGCTTTAGCTAGAAAGTTTACTACACATGGTCTTTGGGCTCACTTTCATTTGTCCTTAATATTCTAGCTGGCAAGGGCCTTATTTGCCTATATATCTATATATGTTGTGTAGCCTTAGCATGTTACTTACCTTTTCCAGTGTAACTGTTCAGAGACGTATTCCAGCCTTTTGCAGTCGGTGGTTAATACATGTTTATAATCATTCACTTTTTGGTAGCCTTTCACCCATCACTTTATGCATGCATTCAGTAACTAGTACAGTGAGACAATCAACTCAGGTGAGTATTTTTGTTTCCTTTTAGAGAGTAAGAATATCAAAGTGTTATATAAGCCAAGAATATCAAAAGTGGTTTGAGATTTTGGGGTGAATAGCTGAGTTTGTTGGTGTCCAACATAAGCCACATAAAGAGAGCTGATTTTCCAAAGCAGGTGAGATACATGCTTTCTGAAAGTCAAGTGCTTCTCAAGGACCTTGGACTAGACATCTAAAAGAATGAGTTGCTGAAGTTACTTCTGGAAATCCTGACCAGTGTGCTTTGTCTGAAGTCACACAAGAAGTTCAAGGCAGGGAAAAAATTAGTAACTGACTCTTGCTTTTAAGTGACCTGTGATGCCTCCTTTGGCTACTCATTAGATTTCTCAGTGGCTTTTGTCAAGTCTACCCTTTTTCCATCTTGTAATTACTTACCGAGATTCATCATCATCTTCCTGTTGGCTTGTCATTAACATTCCTTTCCTGTGCTGCCTCCCCCCAGGAGCAGACCAGTCGATATGCTGGCATACTAATGCTGTCACACCAGTTACCTGTTTATTTTCTCATGTTTCCTCTCTGTATCCTTCTGTGTTCCACAGTGCACTTGCACATGAAACTCTTTGACACAGGATATTTTTTGTTGTACGGCATCTAGAATGGTCACATCTGAGTTTATAAATGAGATTCTTTGGGGTTCGCTACACTGGTACTGTTACTACTACTTAAGAATTATGGGATTTGTTTGTCATCCATGTTGATTTTTCAATTGTGAAGCAGAGTTCAAGAATTTTATGCTTGCACATACTAGGGTGGGATTGCTGCTGAAAGTTATTTGCAGTTTTCTGAGTCAAAGCTACCAAATCTGTGTGTTAGTGTAACGATCCGTGCTTAAGGAGAAGGAAGCCCCTGAGATGCTGAGCATTTCTCAGATCATAGTGCAGCCTGGGGAGGTGGGGGAGGCATCACCACGATCACTGTCTCAACCAAAGTCAGCTTCTCTGGGCCTCTACACTTAAGTAGGACTAAAGCAACTCTACTTACTCACGAGGAAAAAATTTACCAAATTTTTCACTATACTCAACTTCTATTGCTTTTTGCCTAAGAACACTCTCATATGCAAATGCATTTTGTGTATGAGGTTCTGAAGCCACCAGTGAGGTTTAGAGTAAGAATTTTCCATGGACTGTACTCAACCCTCATCCTTGGATGAAGAAGCTATGTCTAGAAATGTTTGATCACAGTAACTAAACATATAAAATGTGTTCTTTCTCACTGTGTTTTTCTTTGTAATAGAAAGTAAAAATTCCTTTTACACTCCCAACTGTTCCTTGTTTTGGGCCCAGCTGGAAAGCTGTCCCTCCCTACATTTTTTAAAAATATTGTCCATGCTCAGTGCTGTGCTTTGCAGACCCTGTCCTTCCTTAAAGCCTGGTTTAATATCCAGCACATTCTATGGGTTTTTGTCATTATTTAATGAAAGTCCTGTGTGAGTAAATCATAGTCATAAACCACTCAGGAATTCAGTTTTATTAAGCAATTTTCTCAGTCTTAGCAGGATTATACAGCACATATTAATTAGCCTTTGCAACAACCACTTTCAAGAGCAGGGACCGTGAATATCTTATTGTCCTCACACTGAAGCAGCGAAGTTAAATGTTTTTTAGATCAGACATAGTAGCTTCTGGTCTTGTTCTCATAGGTATTATTAGTGCAGCAGGGTCATATGAATGACTGAAGAGCCTGCTTGATCTTTTTGCAGAGAAAATGCCTTTCTTCCCTAAGAAGAAAGGAGTGTGACCAAGAGTGCTCAAGATTTCATGCATGTGTTGACCTGGAGCTGCGGGTTAAGTGAGGCACATCCAGCTACAAGTGCTGGGCACTGAAGCGTCTCCTCAGCCAATGTGCTGATGTCACTGTGGGGCAAAAATGTGCAACAGGTTCTGTTATTTCCACTGAGTCCTTATTCAGGTCCAAATTGAGCACAGAAAATGAACCTGTCTTATTTTAAGCACTCAGTCTCAATGCTTTATTTTTACTTTTGATATTTTTTTTCATATTTGAGCTTGAGTAGCTGGTTGCTAACTTTGACACATAGGGGGTTTTTTTATATTCTTTACATGCTTCCTGGAACAGCCTTATGTCTTCTTTTTTTCAAAGATAAGGCATCAGAATACCTGCACAAAGACATGTAGGTGGGGCTTTTAAATTTTATTCTTATGTGCTATTTTCCCCCATAATATGAGAGTGTGTACTTCATCAGTATTTATTTCAATATTTCTCTTGAAAATACTTGTTTTATATATCCAGCTTGGTATTGATGTATTTCTTTGCAGGTACTCCTGTGCTTGTATCTTCGATATATCTGAATTAATCTGCATTCACCCATTGAAATGAATTATCTTCATAACACTTTTGTGATTTCAGGAAGTCTTGCTATCTTTGACCTACAGCTAGGGTCTCTAATCTGGATATATTAAGTGTCAGATGACCATCATTTTGGTTTAGTAATGACTTTAGTGGTGACCATGATTTTGGTTTAGTAATGACTTTAGTGAACACAGTGTTTTGCATTTTCAAATTCTCTATTTTCTTTAGTTTTTATTTCTACCTTCTGGAATAATTTTCCCCATTTACTAGACATTTTACAATTTTTTTCATCTTCTAAGGTAGGAACCCCACTAGTTATACCATTATTAGCTACCCATCCCTGGTACGTTCCTCCTTATGCTGAGGAGGAATATTCACCCAATGCATTCAATTCAAGCAAAACCACTGTGCTGTCATGCAATTAAAGGTTGAATTGTAATGCTCTTGCATGCGTGCACTAAATGAATTAAATTAATTAAGTTTATTTATGTTTCCCAGGTTTTGAGGCCTGGACTTCATTACCTTTGTATTTTTCTAAGCAATTTACACAAAGGATACTGTAATTATTAAAAAGAACTGAAGTATTCTGTCACTTAGATTTTATTCCTACGCTGTCTCATTGTGAAGTTTGTTTACAGAGGTGTTTATACCAAATACCACAGAAGAGGCCTATAATGGTCATGAGCAGAAACATGTATACTCATAACTTCTGGGCTGGTTGCCTGATTTTGGTAGAGGAGATGCTCCAGTGGTTGTAAACTTTTCAACCTATTGGAATCTATTGACCTTTTCTAGCCCCAGATCTAAAGTTAGTGATGGCTTGTGTTGATGCCACACAGGTTTTTGCTGGAGACAGCCACAAACTGAAGTCCTTGCTCTTTGCTGCTCAAAACTCTAATTTTAACACCAATCCTAAACCAACTTACTAACTCCTTTCAGACACCATGCAATGTTTGTCATACCAACCCCGCCTAACATTGAGATCTGGGGCAGGCAAGAACCAGTAAAATTAAATTCAAGACTAACTTAAATTGGTTTTTGGATCATAGGAGTTATAATTCAGGCTGGGACAAAAACATACTCTAGAATTAAATTTGCCACCCAGACTGGCAACCTGAACCAGATCTGGGTTGTTAATGTGCAAGTGTAGTGTCTGTGTGTGACAACCACAGACATTTTCATATACAGCTCAGATGCTTTTCTTCAAAGCACTTATTTTGAGCTGACAATGGGAACTCTTAGTAGAAAATTAGTAAAGTTGCATTGTTTTTCTCAAGACTGAAATGTCAGTTCTATTCCTGCTGATAATCCATATGCTTCATCGACAAGAGAGATGACTGAAAGTTTAAAAGAGATATTAGAAAAATGAGCTGGTTCTGAAATATCTCCTTACCTGACCTCTGGGGAATCAGAAGAGCTCTCCTGGAACTCTCTTTTCATGGAGTAACTTTTTGAGGTGCTTAGCTAATGCCTTTTGCCAGTAGGAGATGCTTCCCCTGTGGATGCAGCAGAACCTCTACATTTCAGGTGTGCAGGGAGATCATTAAGGAGGGTAGGCAAGGTCCTGTTGGTGCCTCCTGGTGCAATATTGCACTAAGCAAAGCTCAGATGGATCAGGACCTTTAACCTTCTCTTTTATGACAGCTTAGGAGAAGAAATATTAGATAAAATGGCAAAAATACATAGTTCACATTTAACAGTGTTCTGAGTGCTGGGGAGAACTGTGGAGGAACCCAGCTCCTTGGGATGAATGGGCTGTGCAATAGGCAAAGAAATGTTCAGGTTATAACAGAGAAAGGAATAATTTAAACTATCAACTTATCCCACTAGTTCCTGTACTCTCTGTCATCACATACTAATTAACTCCAAATGTATCTCTATGTTTACTATGGAAAATGCTATCTCAACATGGAGCACCAGCCAGAAAAACTACCTAAATCCTTGGATGCATAAAGAACTGAAAGATAAAGATAAAGGAATGGCTTTAACTGCCATGTTCTTTGTAGCTATGCTCATGTCTAAAGAATTCAAGCTATAAAGAGAGTTCTAAAGCAGGCAATGGAAATGATTAGTCATGGGGATGGCGGGCACAGGCAAATAGTGTGGAGCAGGTGTATTCTTAGGTTCCTGTGCTCATACCTGCCTTGAGGTTTTGCAGAGGCCAACAGTACAGCAGGAGTCAGTGCTCAGAATCCACAATGCTGGAAACAAATCCCAGGATATTAGATGGGATAGGTTTTTTTTCAGAGATACACAAACACTTCAGGGTGTGAAAGAAGTATCTAACAGTGGAAATCTCGCTTATGGGGAAGTTAGTTTTTAATTTTCCATCTGATGTTTTGTTGTGCCTTCCTCAGAATTATTTAACACTGAGCACTGTCAGAGAACTCAGTGGAAAACTCATATGCTCTAGTCAGGACATTCCCATATTACTATATGTATAACTCCTTTGATTTAGATAACATTATTGAAATGAATGAACTGCTCACTATTTCTAGGACAGGACCCGACTGCTGTAAAGTACCGCCCTGTTGTTTTCAGTGTGAAACAAGGAGTCACAAGGTAACATGCTCGACTGAACTTCCTCATATTAATGCTGCTAACCAAGAGCTGGGCTTCTGCTTTGTATGTGTCACTGATCTTCACAGAAAAGTGACTTGGAGGATGAGAGGTGTAGGCGGAGTGAGTGATAGGAGGAAGGGACATAGACAGTTTTGTGTACAAAACATTCCCCCCACGCAAACGGTGTCCTGGGGGTGGCTGCTATTGTTAGTTTCAAATTTAAAAGCCACAGTCCCAAAATAAAGAAGTGTCACTGCAAATAGTAGAAGTGGGGCCAAAAAGTCAAATCTGGGCTGGTGATTTCTTTTTTTTTTTTTTGCAAGGTGGATGTGTGTGGGCTGTGAAGATGATTCGAGAGTCACTTTTGAGAAGGAAGACCAATATGGGAAACAAGTGAAAAGTGTTTTAGCTGTTGATAATTTCCTTTTTCATAATAATAAAAATTGAATGGAACAAATTAGTAAAACTCACTTACTGTACACCCACACTTTATATCTTTTAGAGAGTATGCTGGGTGCTTAATCCAAGATGCCATAGAAGAATCTAGTCCTTTTGACTTAATCACTTGTTTAAAAATGTGGTTTAGCATGGCATGTATTTCTAGGCAGCAAGAAGGACTATTTATAATGGGCAGTTAGTACATGGTAAATTAAGGAGTGAAATTATTATCTGCTCTTTACCCTGTGTTCATTCCCTATGAGGACACTTCTACCCTTACATGGAGAGTGAAGTTGCCAGTGCTGAACTTGTCCTTGCTTACTGCACCATCATTTCCACGTATTTAAGTCCTTCTAAAAGTACTAAATGTCTCACTTGTATGTGAGGATGTGAGAGGAGGCTCTTTTGGCCTCACACTGTGTAACCTTGGGGGCTTAGTCTAAGATCAATTTAGGCAACCAGCCGCCTTTAAAGCTATGGGGGCTTCAGATGGAAGTTTCACTAAATGGAACCAGTTTCATTAACAGTGACCTGAACCAAACCCAAACCTCACCTGCAAAGCAGTTTCAATAACATTTGCTTTATCCTCTAACTGACATTGAACCATTAATTTTATGTTTCTCTTGATTCCTACCAGGAGATGAAAGCCCTCTCAGAGTAGCAGCTCAGCAAAGGCTTGTGTTTCTCTGCAGAGACTTGTTCAGCCTGGGGACAGCTGGCACCTCCCTGGTCCGGCAAAGCTGCTGTGTCACTGCATCTTCCTCCCTTCTGTCCCTATTTTTCTCTACCTGTATAATCTCCCCTGTATGCAGCAGTTCCTGTCCTGCATCATGATGCCACACTGGTCCACAGCCCCTTGGAAGGGAGGTTTTTTTGCACTTGCATAAAGTAAGCTCTACCTGTACAGCTCCTGGCAGGAGGAGGCTGACATTCATGTTGTGGGGGTGAGTGGCTGACTGCTACAGCCAGCACTGCCCCTAAAGCCTGTCAAACCCCTCAGTCTTAGTTTCCCACTGTCACTCCCACTACCTATCCCTGCATATGGCTGTAGGATTATGCTTTTGTGGTCTTTCCCCTCTGTCTGTATGTGTGTTTTCTTATATTGCTATATTGTCTGCATGCAGACATACATCTAGGTTTGGATGGGAATGGCAGAGAACCACACCACAGCTCCTCTCCTTCAGCTTCAAGGAGAAGGTGGAGAGGAGTGGAAACACTGTGCTAAGACAAGTGGTTTGGGTTGGAGGGGTCCTTTAAAGATCATCTAGTCTAACCTAAACATCTGGTGTCTGAGTTGAAGATAGGTTACACAGATATCTTTTCACAGGACTTCTCATTTTTAAGACTTGCGTGTTTTTTCTGGGAAGCAGTTCAAGGCCACCAAATAGTTAGGGATTGTTACTGGCCTCAGCTGGAACTGAAACAGAAGTAAAAGTTGCTGGTCTGAGTCTCTGGTTATGAGCATTCTTGTCTACAGAAAAATAAATCAGGAGGAAAAATGGTTAAAATAAACATGAATTAGTAAGGGAAGGATGTAATGTAGTTCCTGCTGACTCTCAAGAACTGTTGCGATGTTTGTTTTGTTTGGCCTTTCTATCTCCATCATGATACAAAACCCTACAGCCTGAGTCTCAGTGATTTCCCTTTGAAAGAAGATAGTGTTTCAACTCTTCAAAGACTGAAGGCTGAACTCTCATCGCAGCTGTGATGGTGAAAGTGCAGAATAACTCCCCTGACCTCAGTCTCAGTTACTGTAAATAATTTTAAGAGGTGTGTTTTTAGGTAGGCTTTCCTGTCACTCTTGTATGTGAGGGGTTTTTTTGCAGGTTGGGTTTTTTTTTTCCCCTTAACATTTTTTCCTAATGATAGCAGTGCCTTCTGAAAAGAATTGGATTGACAGTCTGGACATCAAAGCCTCTGCCCACAGAGCACATACTGAAATACTGCCCAGCTGATGTTCTTGAAGCATAACCTGAAGGGATCATTTGTTAAGAGTTGAAGGAAATTCAGTCTCTAAAGCTACTCAGTCCCTGGCCCTAAGCAGCTACAATGAAGATCAGTTTGTCTCCAGACTGCTTCACCTTTTTTTTACCCCTCTAACTCTGTTTAAAGCATTTCCCAATGTCTTGGTTTTTAGGTAGTTTGACAGCAGACTAAGTAAATTTCCCCTATGTTGTGATCATAATTCTGATCATTTCAGGAAAGGTTAGTGTTCATGTAGTCTGGTTACTTTGGATACCCAACTTGTGTGGTCAATATATGGCTCTTAACATCCTGTAAATGTCTTTCATACCCAGTCATCAGGTGTGTTAGTCATGCCTGGTCACCAACATTTAGTTCTAAATTGTCTCCTACCACTTTTCCTCATGCCTTGGCTCAGATTTTCTGTCTTTTGATTTCCGAGGGATCTTGGTTACAGCTGGGTTACAGCTCTCCAGGATGTGAGCTGGCTGTGTCACACCTCAGCACACTGCTGGTGTCACCATGTAGCACGCATGGGTCGGGGTGGCAGCTCTCTGCCGTGGGAACTCATTCCACTGACAGTTGCAGCAGACAGGAAAGGCAGTAGTGATAGAAATAATCAATGGTTTCTGTCAAGGCAGACACTTCCATGCAAGGGATGTGCACTTTTCTTGGTATAGCAACTAGGTTATCTCCAGTCTCATTAGAAAACAGAGATTTACAACTGCTTATCTCAGAGGTGAGAGTATGTCCTGACCTCAATGCATCTTATTTTGTGGCATTTTCAACAGACAGAAAACTTCAAAACTCCAAGGGCTGAATTATTTCTTCTTGATAGATATATATCTTTGTGCTTCATCTGTAATGTTCTCTTCTGGGTGAAATCAGAGATCCCTGTATGCAGTGGGTTCTTGCAAAACTCCTCAAAGACAGATTTGGGGAGTCCATTCCCTCTGTTCATTATCATTTCAGAACAGCAGACTACCATTTAATCTGATCTCAGTAAAAAAAATCCAACAATTAGCAGCTACTTCAATTCCATTTATATATTTGTATCATTTCTCAAGTTACAAATAGGTATAAAATCTAAGTTTCCGTGGATAAAGCTAATTCGTAAACCTGAGGCAAATATAGGTACAGAATTACTTATGGAAGTGGTGGTGTGCAGGGCTGGGAAAGGGATACGAGTGGGAAGTCTTTAATTTTTGTGTTGAAAGAGGTGGGTTTAGCCCCTTCCACTCCCTTCCCTGCATGTCCTGCCACCAGATGGGGAAACATGACTTGGCACTGTCACGGGGGCTGGCAGGAGACGGCACCTCTGCCAAAGTCAGCCTTGCACCTCCAGGGCAGTGCTACTGACAGGCTTGTAGAAGCCATGTCAAAATACCTCTCAAAACAGATTAGAATTGAAGTTTTGCACAGATTAATTGCATGGGAAGGGTCCTTGTGAAAAAGTCTGTGCAAGAGACTGATTGTAACTGGTCCTGTTTTTTGTGGTTTGCTCCAAGGAATGTATCCTCCAACATGAAATGTAAAGGACAGCAGAGTTCCCACCATGGGGGTCGAGGAATGTGCACAAGCAATTGAGTAGATACAGAAAGAGATTTTTGTTGTTTATTGAACTCTCTTTTTTTTGTTTCTTCACAAACGTTTTACCAGCATTTTCTAATTTTGTTGTCTGACACGAATGTTTTAAGTATATATTTTTACTTGATCTCTTTGGAGACAAGGGTAGTTTCAAAGTAGCTTCCTAATCTTTATTTTAAAGAAGTGGTGATCCTTAACACCAGAGCACCCCAAGCAAGTTTTCAGCTTTCCTTTTGCTGGTCTGAAATACCCAGAGGATAAGAGAATGTTGTCCACAGGAACTGCACAGGCCAGTTTGAAGGCTGGTGCTGTGGAAGTTGGCAGAAACAGCAGCATCTCCCAGTGGCTAATGGCAATGAGGAAGCTGTGTGGCATGTGGCAAGGTGAAGACAAACCTCACCTGAACCCCAGGTGTCCCTGTGAAACAATTCTCAGCTTTCAGGGACAGTCTAGGCAGTATTGCAAGATTGGAAATGTCAGCCTGAGGCAAAGCATTGCCCAATGTCAGATTGTAGGGAAATACTTTCACTGGCAGGCTCAGCACAGCTCTGATGGTGAGCAGGAGGCCAGGAATAAGTTCACAGCTCTGGGAGAGCATAAACTGCTCACAGTAGCCAATAGGAATGTGTCCTGAAACACATCTGGCCTTGGGCAACACAGTGTTCCTGGGACACAGCTTCTTCCTTGTAGGATGTAAATCCTCTGAAATCAGACATCTTTTTTCCAGTATCTTCTGTTCCAGTAGTGCTGATGTTCCCAGTGACACTGTGGGAAATCCAGGTTCAAGTGTTTTTTTGTGCATCTGGGATGATATAAACCCCTGTTGTACAGATGCTCATGAGAGAAGGTGCTGGGAAGAAGATCTGGACACTCAGATTGCAGTTTCTGCCCATGGGATTCTTCATGCACTTCACTGTATGATACTGCATGTAAAATGTACCATCCTCCTGCAGCAGGGACCAAAGCCTCCATGCTGCATTCCCTCCAGTAAAAGGATTTATCTTTATGCTCACTGTACCTCACTGAGACTTGCTGGGCAGCAGCAAATGTAGGCTTCTGTGGCAAAACAGGTTTTCAAATAGCATAATCAGAGCTGGCTCCCAGAGAGCAAGCTGAGGAGCAAACTCATGTTGTAGAGATGTAGAGCTCTGTACCAGCTGATTTAGCCTGTCTTTTAGCTGGACTAATTAACCCAGATGGAAAGCAATACTAATGCAATCACTCTGCATCTGCTTTCTCAGCCAATTTGTTCTGAGCCAGTTTGTTCAGAGCCAGCTCTGATATTTCTACACAGTAGCACATTGTCTGTGTAAATATATTCTCTACGCTGCACATCAAATCACTTTGTAGCACTCTTACTACTTGCACATGCCATTGCTAATTCATATCCTTATATGTCCTGGAGACCCCTTGTGTAGAATACATTAGTGAAAAAGGCTCAATTTTCCCCATGTTATTTACTGATAGAGTTTGTATTTCCTGCCCTAGATGATCTAGATCACATGTATTTGATGACTTTTAATATTAAAATTCCTAAAAGCTGCTGTGAGATGGCTTTTAGTTTGCAATACCAGCATAAAAGAATATTTTTATTTTTATTTCTAATGTAACTCTCAGTGTTGGCAAACATATACTCCAGCGAAAAGATTAAACAATCTACACAGCAGCATACAAAGCAGACTATAAAGTAGGCTAAAGAAAGATATTTCTAAGTGGGTTATCTTCACATGGATGTAAAACATAAAAAAAATGCAATGCTGTTCATCAAAGCCATGATCTATTATGTAACAGCTGAACAAGGATGACTACTTATGAATAATTCTTCTTTTGACTTCTAGCTGTCCTTTAAAAAACATAAAATACAATTTAGAAACAGATTATGGGGCACCGGAGTGAAAAGGCATAGGAAGGCCTGGGGAAAAGAATAAAGTATATAAAATTGTGCTGAAATCTGTATGAAAAAGCATAATGAATGTTGGTAAACCTGAAACCTAAAGGTGCAGTGGTGGAGAAACTCAATCTGTACAACAGCCCTCAAAGTAAAGGGTGTCCATCTGCCATCTGGGAGAAAGGATGCCTTTGCAGGAAATATGGATGTGTCCTTTTAGCTGTTTATTTGCCTGGTGCAGGACCCTCACCAGGAGCCAGGATGCTGTATGACTGTGCTGACTAGCAGACTGTTCACCAGATGGAAGCATTAGTGTCAGATATGGTGGTGAAAAGGATGTGCTGGTGCCAAAGCCTCGTTTCCATGACACCTAATCTGGTTTAGAGAAATCTCTAGCAATTCATAGCAAATTACCTGAGAGGTGGTAACAGGATTAGATTTAGGCAAGGGAATTCTCAGAGAAATCTATCAAGGCCTTGAGTGCCACAAAGCATAACAAATATTGGAGTCCAGATAAGAAAACATGTTTTAGGGAAGTTACTCTGGGTTTTCAATCACAGCTGTAGTGCTGTGCAAATGTTCATGTAAATGTCAGTGTGTAAGCAAAACTTGTATTTGTTTAAAAGATAATTGGTGCTAGTGAAGTGTAGCCTATTTTGTGCTTACCAGAGGCATTATTAGCAGAAAGGCCACTGGTCTTAATCTCCTAATATCAACAGAAGGATAATTTGCTTCCTTGACTAGTTTGTTCCACTCTGTATGTATTAGTCGTCCACAAATAAAAATATCTTGGGCTCATCTTCATTTAGGACTCCATCTTTGTGTCATCTGCAAACTTACCTGAGGTTATTTTCTTTTCAATTCCACATCAGTGATGGAAATATTTGGCGGTGTTAGTCCAGCATAAACCCCTGCTAGTAACACACCATTCCATGAGGAGCCCCACTGAGGACTTCTTGAAATCTTTCAGCCAGTTCCGAATCTGTGCACTGTTTGGGTTATTTGTATTTTGTACTGCCACATATGTATCAGGCTGTAAAGGTTGAAACACTGAACACATACCTGTGCTTTCACTGAATTCTTTATCAGTTTTGCCACTATTTTACCTGAGATTGGCAGAGTTAAATCTTTTCTTGCACAGATCTCCCCCACAATGGGTTTGCATGTTTTCAATATTGGCACAGTAGTCGCACACTTCCAGTCTTTTGGAATTTCACACTAACTGCATTTGATGTTGTTAATGCCAAAATATATCAAGAAGTATCAGTAGGCCAGAGGAACTCCACAGCCTGCTTTTTTACAGTTCCTGGGTGCAAATAACGCAGTTTGGTTGATGTAGCAGTGTTTATCCCAAGGAATGCATCTTACCATCATCTGACTTATTTGCTAACTTGACTACAGTTCATCATTTTCATGTGATGTGGGTACATCATATTCCTTCCTCCAAATATAAACTAAAACCCTTAAGTACTTCTGCATTTTCTGAATCGTTATCAAGAGATTTATAATTTCCTTTGACTAATGGGCCTTCTAGGATAGCTAGGGTTTATTTTGTTCTTAATGCATGTCTACAATTTCTTGTTGGTATCTTAACTTCACTCCCAACTTCTTCTTTTAACAGATTTCTGTCATATACTACCAGTCGCCCACCCCATGGCAACCTGTTATGAAAACCTGTCTCTGGCAGACTACGAAACAATCCACTTAGGAAAAGGATGCTCACACACAGCAGGACCTGAGCTACCTGCAACCCAGAAGACACAAGGGCTCAGCAACTGTTTGCTGAGACCACCTGTGCCTGTGTGGAGGTTTTAGCTATGGGGAAAAAACCATTTCAATGATAAGCAGTGCCCATTTGAGTTCAAGGAATTTAGAATGTTTAGTATATTCATGTGAGTGAGCTGCCTCAGGGTGCTGCTGGTGTACTGATTGATCCCATGACAAGCTGAAGATGTCTTCAGTGAGGGGCAAGCCAAGTCTTTGCTGTCCAGAAAGCCTTGAGGTCAGGGTGTGGGTTTGCATGAGCCTGTCAGAGCCTGAGAATGTGACCTTCACCTTTGTCTCTCTGACCACTGTGGCAGTGGAGGATGTAGAGGAGGGGCCTTTTGCACAGGCCACAGAAATAAAAGGAAGGGGAGGAAGTGACAGTAGCTGAACCTAGGCTTGATGTGGTTCTCATAAACCAAGTACACTGACTTTTAGTAGAGGGAAAAAGATAAAGAGAGAGCACGTGGACATATGGAAGTTCTGGTTGCCTAAGGATGAAAGCCAAGTGCCATTTGAGGTGCTCTCATCAGTAGGGCCATGCCTCCAGCTGCAGCTCCAAAGACATGAGTGCCTCGTGTAGCTTCTATGTCATACCTGGAAGCTCCATGGGAAAGCTCAGGATACCTTAAGGCATCTCAAATGGCAAAAAATGCAAATTGTTAAGCATCTGAATAAGCCCACTGAGCAGGAGTCAGATTAATATACCCTAATTGAGGAAGCTAAGAGGCGATACCTTATTTGCAAATAAAGCTTCTTTCATAACCAATGGAAATCTAGGGAACGTACCCTAGTAACTTGATGAAGAATAAAGAGGTGCATTTGGATAAGCTGAGCAGCCCTTTTGAAACACTGAGCAGGGACAGGACACTTTTGCCCCAACAGAGGCACATTGTGGCTGGTCTGATGCCTTGGGTCCCTCACCTGGCCCCTGGCTGCTGCTCCTGGGGTGCAGGGCCTGTGTCACAGCTGCTCTCCCTGTGCAGATGTCACTGATACAGCAGAACATCTTAAATAACATTAGCCATTTATGTGTGCAACAGAAAAGCCAGAATCAAGGCCTAGAACTCCACTGGCTACAAAGGAACATTACCCAGCTAGCTCACATTTAAATTTCTGTATCTTAGTTTGTAGCTGAATCTTGCTTGATGTGTTCGATACAGGACTTGGATATGTTAAAATTATTACATCCAAGCCTGACACTGTGCTTAGTTTGTTTCAAAAGATAACATTTCTAGATTGCATGTCAAAATGTATCTGCAGTAGCAATATTTTGTGTGGTTTATTTTTAACCTGTGCAGGATATGTCCTAGGCTCAGATGCTCTATCTGTAGAAGCAGAATGTACCAGCAGATTTCTGTCCTTCACATCACTGAGACCTGCAGTCTCTTCAAGTAGTTTATGCACGTTAGGGACAGGGAGGGGAGAGCCTCAGCATACTCAGAGATGTACAGCATGGCCTGAAGTGAAGGAGACAATATTATGTGAGCAAGGAGCTGCAACACTGTATGATTGGCTCTTATAAGTTACAGCTTCTGTCACCTCAGTTTTGCCGTCCTTTATTCCTAATGTAAAGAGTTGTTTTCCAGTAAGAGAGGATATTACAAAGACTTTCTCGGGCACCAGTCTGTTCACATCAGAAACAGAGAGTTCTACTTCTGCAGACACATCAGTTCTGATCAAGGCAAAATTTTCTCCACTTTCCCAGAGGAGAAAATCACTGGAAATGTTTTGTGGCATCAGTGAGTTTTGTGTGAGCAGAAACAGAGGAGAAATGCCTTTTTTTTCTCAGCTGTTCAACATGTCACCAGATAACTCTACCCTGATGCACTGGAGAAGACTCAGGTATGAATGGAGCTGACTAATTACCTGGATATATTATATCTGTCATGAGAAGATTTCAAATTGCTTTACAAACAGCAAGAAAATAAGCTTGGTGATGTAAAGCAAGGTGAAGGAAAATTCATGTAATGGTGAAAATATGTGCTTGGCTCGATTTTGAAAAATAGAAGGCTTGGAAAAAAAAGCAAGGTTCCTTATAGTTGTACCAGGAACAGAAATAATAATACTATTAAATAAATAAGGAGAAACAAAATGAACAATGACTGTTTACAAATTAGATATTAGAACAGCTCAAACCCTTCAGATTTTTTGGCAGTAGGGATGAGACCTTGCAGGCAAGGACAATTTTATTCTGCACTGAAACTTTTGGTACCTTGTTTTACCAGTGGTTGGGTAGCCCACATGTTTTCTAAAAGTCTTCCTACAGACTTTCAGTTGTTCAAGTAACTGTATGCTTCGTGACTACTGTTTATTCATATCATTATTGCTATTGATATGCAGACAAATATTGTAACAGAGCTGACTGATAGGCTTCAAAGATCAGATTGATGTAATTCCTCCTGTATTCCTACTTCATATTTCAATGTTTCAAAACCCATGGTCCTACCATCAGCTCTGTTCTGTAACTCCACAGCATCTGTTGTGCTTGCTTAGAGTGATCCATCCTATACTTATTTAGTTATGTGGAGCACGGATAGAATTTATTGTTAAAACAACTTTGTCTCTTGTAAAGCATCACGTTCATTTATGGATAGTAAAATTGTCTTCAAGTGGTGAGTCAGAAGACACTAACCCATGTCTCTCTTGTTTACTTATTCTCAGTTCAAGGATCACATATTTTCATTAGGACCGTTACAGTTTGATGTGCAAACTTGTCTTGAAAATGCTACATTTCAAATACATTCTTCAATCTAAAGAGGGGTGTTGGGGTCTGTAGTAATCTGTATTATATCTCTCACAGAGTATGTGCTCTTCAGAGTTAGACTGCACGGTACCAGACAGCTTCCCCAAGGAGACAGCACTCCTTTGTTCCTTTCTGGCTGGGTTTTTGGCTTATTAGTTGAATTCTTGGCACAGTTGTTGGACAGATGTCCACAGCAGTCACACAATCACAAGACTGTTTTGGGTCTTATGGTCGTTAGGTTTGGTTTCTAAGGAACTTTCAGCTCCCTTTTCATTGTCTGTGCCCTTTTGAGACATAGCTGTCCTCTCCACTACCTTTCTGAAGGGTGAGGCAATTTTCTACATAGTTCTGATCTTTCTCCCCCTGATAGCATTGCTATGTCACAATAATCCAGTTATATCAAATCCACAGATATTTCTTACATAAGAATTGGAGAAAAGTACCAAAAAAAATAATTCAGAGGTTCTACCTCTGCAGAGTTTTTACCTTCCTTTGGATCTTACAGGAAGTCCCAGCAAAATTCATGCTGAATGTACCAGGCAATGGATTGAGCCTGATGAAATACAACATAACAACTCAGGTGCTAAGAGCCAGTCTACTGGTACAGTTCATCAGGTGACTACAGGGAAATCAGCTGAAGCACTCTCACGATGACAAGGAAACAATTTATGTAAAATACTTTAAGAGCAGTGATGATAAAGTAAGAATGTTTTTATTGGTCATATGAAAGGTCCATCTAGCCCAGTACTTTTTTCTCCAAAACCTTGGAAGGGGTGAACTTTCTAGAGGGAGAAGTGTTGTATTTTTTTAATTGATGATGGGTTTTCTTGCTTTGAGTTTTCCCACTTTAGGTTTTCCCAGGCTCACTTGAAACCTGACTGAACTCTTAATATCCGCAGCAAGGAGATCTACAGCCTAATCACAGAATCACCACATTTTGTGGCATTTGTCTATGCCCTCTTTGCAGTGGGCCATCTTGCTCTAAAAATAATTTCCAGGTGGTGAAGCTTGATGGATTTATACTATGCCATGAGGCTGTTCCCAGACTTGTTCTTGGTTCCCTTGCTGTTAGTCACTAATGTTCTGTTTGCAGTTTTACTGTTACTGAGTACGAACCACCAGCTTTTTGGAACCATGATAGCCCAAGTGTTCATTCCTCAATGGTAATAACCAGCTCAGGGCCCGTTTTATATGACGTTAGGAAGATTTTTGCGATTATGTTCAATGTATTTGAGCTTGCTGTGTTGCTCAGTATTATTAAGTCCTTCCTCGCACTCAGCATTTATCCGAGTAACTCAATATCAGCACATTTTTTCATCTCACTTCTCCAGTAAGTTTTCCATTACAGTACTTTTATTATATGGGTACGAAAATGCTCAATAGCTTTACTGCCATGCCAGTTTCCAAGGAAGGAAAATGCCTTTCCTCAAAGTGAAAACTCTCTGTTTAAATCCTGCCTTCCTTTTTTTCCATCTTTTAGCCATTTTTTGACATTGGTGGGCAGTTTCTTGAAAAGTCTTTGACAAGTAACTGCACTAAAACACTGAGGGTGTTTTAGAAATCTGAATAAGCTGGATAACATGGATCTCCCTTTTCACATGCCTAGTGACTCCTATAAGGAAATCCAGCAGATTGGCTTGTGAAACATAAGCTCTCTTTCTAAGAACTGTACTGACTTCTTCATAACACATTATCTGTATTGCCTCTCCTAATTGTTTTATTACAGTCTTTATTAATTCACTCTGGTCCAGATGCTACACCTGTAGATCCTGTTTTTTTGAACAATTAAAGAAAAAATCACAATCACATTTATTACCTTTCTCTTCTCAGATAAAATGCTGCTTTTAAGCAAAAGGTTATATACCATAATTTGAGGTACATACTCTTAGAACCCCTTTGAGAATACCGTCTTGTCCTGGTGAAAAGATCTTACATGGAAACTTCCCTAACTCTTTTAGACAAGTAAGGTATTTATTCAGCTTTTCTGTAATGCTCTGCTATGATCTTATCTTCTCTGAGGGTACCTTTAAACTTTAATCATACATTGACAGTACTGATTCCCTGTTTTGCTGCCTGCACCTGATGCATTTGGAAAAGGATTTACTGTTGGTTTTTATACTTCTTGCGAGTTGCTTTTAAACAACAATTCTGGCCTATTTTACTGTGCTCTTAAGCCTTTTAAATTTATTATATTTGCATTTGCATATGCATCAGTTTTTAAAGGATGCAGTGATGGATTCTACATCCTTGCAGGATATAAAAAATCTACTCAGCTTTGCTCAGTTCAAAAGGATGATTACAGTGAGGATTCCTGCCAGAAAGATGCTCAAAGCAGTGGTTCAGAGACTTAAATAGTCTTCATGCTAACAAGGATTTAAAGATAACTATGGGAGAAACAGGGCAAACATAGCCCACATAAGAGGAAAGATTTGAGAAAGGGCATAAGGATGTCAGCAAAGTCAAAAGGCACGATGAGGGTGACTCAGTGTCCTGTTGTTAGGGAGCAGAGCTGGAAACTGCCCTGGTTTCCCTAGCAATACTTGCCACCCACACCAGCAACTTTAGCTATCTCCACCAGGCAGACAGAGTCAGGAGCTTCACGCTTCCTCACACCACGAGGGCTTTAGTGCTGCTGCTGCCTTCAACCCTGGGATGCTCCTCCTTTTGTTGTGCCCACAATCAACCCTGCTCCTGTGAGATGCCCAATTTCCCATTTTGCTGATGATGATTTCCTCCTGCTACATGATACTGAAAGCCTTAGCCACCAAGCTTTCTGGTGTTCATGCCTTCGTAAGAATGTCTGGAGCTGAAGGGCTCTGAAAGTTTGTATTCGTGTGCTGGATTTTATGTCTTGCTTAGTGTGAGCTATCATAAAAAAGGCTGTAGTTATGTGAGTAGTAATTTCCTTCTGGAAACTTCACAAGCATGCAAGTTATATCACTTTGACAAGATGAAGATGATGTTACTCACTAGCAGCAGACTGGAATTGTTCCGATGATTTCCGTTACCGGGCAGTTTTCTGTAACAGACTGGAAGGAGTAGGAGGAGATCACAGCACAGAGCACTCAAATCATGAATCGTATGATGGAGGTTTAGCAGTGTGTCATTTGGGATTCTCTGCCCCTGCAGCTGAGGCTAGAGTTTGTTCATGCCGTTTCGAAAGTGAAAAAAAGAGAGCTTTACCTGGAGACGTGTTTCACTGTCACTAAAAATTTGGTGCTTACTGTCATTCTAATTATATGCTTAGTGTGAAACTGGTTACATTTTGAATTTTAAGGAAGTATTCCTTTGGAACATATAATGGAAACTGATGTTTCTCACCTATCTTGCCAGAACACAGGTTAGCAGATGAGGTCATGTGGGAAAAGTTCATGCTTTCTGCTAATAAGAGCAGTCAAGTCAAGGAAAATACATTCTTCCAGTCTCAATAATGGCCTTCTCCTCACTTAATAAGTATAATGGTGAGGACTGAAAATCCCAGATATCCACAGTGTGGTTATTTCCTCTGATGACCAGGTAGGTGACAGACTACCTTCTTGGAATTTTTATGAAACCCTGTTTTTCAAACACTGTTTTTGTTCTTTCTAGATATTTCATGCAACTGCAAAACATGTTAGTCAAATGGACATCCCTGAGTCTCCCATGACAGAACGTATGACGCCAAACCCAAATTACAGCTGCTTCAACACAAACACACTAAGAGCCAGGCAGGAGAGATTGTTGTTTTCTGTGGAGAGGAATGATACAATTTGATTGCAAATGCAGCACAGCAAAAAAGAAATGGAAGAATCTGTGTTGCCAGCGATGGTAATGACCGCAGACAGATCACTTTACTCCCACCCTGCACATCCACAGCACTGTAATATTGAAGACAAGGGATGTACCAGCTGTCAGCCAAGTACATCAGCGAAGTATTAGTGAGTTTATTTCCTTAAAGCTTCAGCTGGAAAGCGTGACAGAAATAGGCAAAATGCCTTCACAAAGCCTTGCTTTTTCTGGCATACTTCCTTAATCCATAATGGATTGTTCTGACTCTACAGGGATACAGTTGGGCCCTGGAATAGGTTATGTAACAAATTAATTGCAGTATTTGTCAGCATTAAAAAACAGCAACAAAAAAAGCCAAGACAGAGGTTTTATTTTTACCAAAGGCTTGGTAAAAGTCCTAGAAACACAACAGAGAATATTGCTAATGAAAACATTTGCTCTTTCTGAGATCTCTTTATCTTTAGAATTTAAATATTTTCCATGTTTCTCTAGGACTTCTAACAAACAGAGAAATAAAAATACTCTCTTTGTACCTAAATATATTGTCATTTTAATGTGTGCCTTTTGGGGAGAACAACCAGAGTCCTTGTGCCTCTTGGAGCAAATGTTATTTTTGATGTGTACTGCGCTGTTACTGAGAGGCCCCATTAGGGCCCCTTGATAGTGTCTCTGGAGCCAGACTCGTGCTTTCAATCTGCATTCCCATGGCAGAGCAGCTAAAAGAAAGAGCAGCAAGCAAAATAAAAACTAGCCATGGTTCTGGAGTAAACAATAGAATGAGAAATACCTGAGAATATTTAAAGCATTAGATGTGTTGCATATTTAAATGGGTAACCCAGTCCTGAATCCCATAGTCAGGAATCTTGTCGGTATCACAGCACCAGCTTTTGATCTGTCACTTCTGTATTTTTGTAGGTATGCAATTCTCTGATGCTTTTCAAGCAGAATACAAATACCTGAAATTTGATACAAATGCTTTAGTTCCTTGAGACTGGGCACGTTTTTACATATGTTTTACTGGGTAATTGATAGGATTGCAAATAATCAAAACCAAAAAAAAGCAAGCACCTGACTCTTACTCCCACCCCAGGTTTGCAATTTGAATGATGCCCGGTTTGGTACCGACAGCTTACACGGGGCTCTTTGTGACTCCTTGTGCCACATGACTGTGTAAGAAGCAAGGAAAGAAACTCTCATGGAGCAGCTGGAGCTTAAAGTGTGTAGTGAGCCATCACAAATGGGAAATCAGGTATAAGCAGGGATTGTGCAAGAAACAGAAAGACTGATCACCAGAGGTAAGCCATGTCTCGAGGCCAGGAAACGAGACTTGCCAAGTGTCAGCTAACTTAGGCATGCGAAGACAATTATAACAAAGAGACCAAGGCTTTGCAAGCGCATTAAAAACAAAAAAGAGAACAAAGAAGGAGGAAGCAAAGCCTCAAGGCAGTGAGGGACAGTGCCTTTCTCAGAATTCTGGGTGAGCTGGCTAATGATATCACAAATAAATATTTTTATAAGTCTGTTAGATTTGGAATCTAGTTCAGCTAAAAATCACATACTATCTTTCATAACAAGGCTTATGCAAATTTTGTATTTAAGAAGAATGGAGGTGAAAGCAGCAGCACAGCTACAGTATCTTCAATCTGATTTGTTATATACAAATTTGAAGGAAAAAAATAATTAAGGTTGTAGAGATAAATGGGATAAAATGGAAATTTTTTCCCACAAAGTAGACTATGCCAGACTAGCCTGACTAGCCTGACCATTATCTTTGAAAAGAGCATGGATTTTTTAGATTAAGGTAATATAATATTTATTGATGAAATGAAGTTGGAATGTTTCCTCACTCCAGAAGATTATTGTAATTAAAAGTAACTGGATAGCTTCAATGACTACCAAGCCTGGCAGAGTTCAGAAAGTGTTTGGACAATGCTCTCAGGCACATGGTGCGACTTTTGCTTTTTCCTATGCAGAGCCAGGAGTTGGACTTGATGATCCTTGTGGGTCCCCTCCAATTCAAGATATTCTATGACTCTATAACTTCAATAGTGTGTAATAAAGTTGTGAGCTGCTAAAATCTTCAGATTCAAGTAACAAGTTTATCAGTTCGAGACAACCGAGAAAGAGCAAGCTCATAAAATAACTACGCTTTCCTGATGTTACACAGGTGTGATCCTAAAAGGTACTGGACTTTTCCAGGAGGAATGAGCAAGTGTTCAAGTCCCTTGAGCTGGAACACAGCATGAAAGTTAGGTCACACAGAAAGCTTATCTTGTACCAAACCAAAATTCAACTCAGAAGAGAGATGGAGGAGGGCCAGTTACCCTGTAGTACAGTTTGTATCAGGGCTTGTCAGTTTAGCCTTTGGTTTGGGCGTGGGGAACATTTTCCTTGCTAAGACCAAGTATGCCTTTCCAACACATTTGGCAGACCACACATTAACATGTTCTGCTATCCAGTAATAACATACACAGTAATTTTAATCACGGGCTGTACCCTATAAAATGAAGTCACAGGGCATGTTCAGCCAACAAAGAGAAGGTTCCCCACACCTGCTTCAGCTTAACGTGCTTAACGCACTGATCTGTCTTCTCTGGAGACTGAAAGTTCTGGGTTTAGTCAGGCAGGAAAATAAATGCTGTAATTTCCACCAACAAAGTCATGATGTTCTGACACAGAACTTGCACCAAAATCAGTGGAAGAGCTGCATTCAAACAGCTTTCCTGCTTGTGGTCTTTATATGGGACTTGTGTTACTCAGCCTGCCCACGGTTGTACACAACTCTCAGTCTTTGTGCAACAGAAACCTGAGTCTGGGGCAAAGGCTGCTGCTGGCTGCAACTGAGACACACACTGTGGGAAGGCTTAAGAAGTTACATTTTCCTTACGTTCTGCCAGTGCAATGCCTTTCTTGTACTAAGAAATTATTATTTTCCTTACATAGAGACTCCTTCAAATCCAATAGCAGGTGTTAATAGCTCTGTATTTACATTATAAATTAATCAAAGGTCAGCACCAAACCACATTTCCAGCTATTGCCAGTCTCTGTTTTACTTAAAACACAGGAATTCATTCCACAGACCAAGCCTCCTCTCTGTTGTATTCAGAAGAGGGATTCTCTTTGCTACTTCTTGCTACAGATTTCTGTGAATGGCAAAGAGAAATACCAATAAATGGCATTGACAGGAAATATTGCACCGCTTTATTTTCTGACCACAGAAACTGCTCTGATACCATGGTAAAGGTTAAGGGCTTCAAAACTAAGTTAAAGTATTAGTTGACTAAACATCAAAGGAATATGCTGCTTTTTATTCAAATAAATCTCAGAATGATACAGTGTTTTGGGTATATTGCCTTATTAAGTTCTCGTTTTCAGTTACATTCTTGTTAAAAAAGTAAATGGTATTAACACTGACCACTTTGTACCTCTCACAGCAGTACTCTCACAGTAGTAACACTACTCTGTAGTTCATTTTTACAAGTACAAAAATGCATTCTAAGTTGCTAAACATTTTTAAACAGCTTTTTAATAATTTTTCTTATCTATATTTTTAAACATAATTTTGATTTTTCAATATTCTACTCATATCAATAAAAAAAAATAAAACAAAAAACCCCAAAACATCTGGGAAGTAATAAAAGGCAAATGGAGAAACAAACAAAAGCCCAATAAAATCTGAAATACTGAATGAAAAGTATATCTCAAAGCAACATTTAACATTGAGAATGAAGTAAACCTCATCTTATCAAATTTCAAAAGTCACCTTTTAGAGCACTTAAAAATACCTTTCCAACCATGTAACATTTCTTGGGGGTACAGGTAATCTGCAGAGTGATATGGTCTCGCTACCATGGGTGAGGGGAAAACCTGGATAAAATGAGAGTTGAGTGCAGAGGCAACGCATGGCTCTGCGCGTGGCAGCCTGGAGTCAGCCCGGCTGGCAGGGCCCTGGGCTGTTTTGGACACGGGTCACCTCTGCAGTGCCCCTGGTACCAGAAACCGGGCACTGAGAGCCCACCTGTGTGCACAGAGCCTGGCTGAGCGCTGTGCCCTGCCCAGACCTGAGCCGACCACCCTCGCAGCGCACCAGGCCTGGGTCAGTGCCTGCACCTGATCCCCCACGGACACAAGATACTTGGGGCAATGCCCCCACTGCTTTCCGATGGACACAGGACACTTACAAAGGATCCTCACCATATGTTACAACCTGCTTTCTCCCCGTGCCTGGTGTCTTCCAGGTAGGCACCTGTGTCAGACCCTCCTGCCAGTCAGATAAAACCCGATCCCCAAGTCACATCCTCTGGGGATGCAACTTCTGGAGATGGTGGAGTCACCGCCCCCGGAGGTGTTTAAGGAAAGGCTGGACGAGGCACTTCAGTACCATGGTCTGGTTGAATGGTGTGCTCGGTCCCAGGTTGGACGCGACGATCTCAGAGGTCTTTTACAATCTATCCTGGCTCTAGACAGACCCGAGGCAGTGGCCGCCGGGAGGGTTCAGCACACACAGCCCTGCCAGAGCCGAGCGGTGGCTGATTCGGGCCGGACCCCGGCAGAGCCCCCTCAGCACCCCCGGCCCAGCCCGCTCCCCGCCCGGGCCCGCGGCCGCCCCGTGAGGGCGGTGCTGCCCCGCCCGCCGGCAGCTCCCGCCGGCGGGGCGGGCGAGGGAGGCGGGGGCGGTCCCGTCCCGGCAGGTGAAGGAAGGGGCGGGCGCGGGGCGCGCTGACCGCGGCGGGGCTGCGGAGCGGGGATGAGGGGTTGGTGTCGCGGTGGCGGCTGCTGTTGCTGCTGCCCGCGGAGCTGAGCCGAGCCGAGCCGAGCCGCGGCTGAGGTAAGCGCCCTGTCCCCTCACGCTCCCTGTCCCGGCGGGGCCGGGCGGAGGCGTTCCCCTTCCCGCGCTCCGGCCACCGCCCCGCTCCACTCGTGCCCCTGTCCCCGCTCCCGGCCCCGCGCGTGTCCGCGCCACCCTTCCCCCCTCCCGCCGCTTCGGTGCCGGAGGGCGCCGGGAAACTCCTCGGGTGAGTCACGGGAGCCTCGGGAACCGCCGTGCCGGCCGCCCCCGGAGAGCCCCGCTGCCGGGCGGGGAAAGGCGGCCCCGGAGCTGCCGCCCGGGAGCGGCCGGTTTCCCTGGGGAAGGTGCCGTTCCCGCTGCTGGGAGGGGAACAGCGGGAAGACGCCTCGTGTCTCCCCGTCCCGTGGGTTGACGCGTTCAGGTCGGTGCTGCTTTGGTCGCCTGCAGGTGGGAGGCGGGGTGGGATCAGGTCACCGGCCTGAGTCCGGCCATGTGAGAAGGAAAGGCTCTTTAGGGGGCGGAAAAAAGGTGTAGGTGCTTTCCTGTAGCTGTATTTCCCACTTATGTTGAGCTGCGGCTTTGGGCTGGCGGTGCGAGCGTCGGGAGTCATTTGCTAGCATGTTTCCAGTGGTAGTCTAAATGTATGTTAAAGGATGAGGCAAGACGTTTTAGAGGTGAAACATGGAGTACAAATGCATTTGTGACAGCATTTTCTTTAGTGTTATCATCTGCTTCAATCAATCGTGGAAGTCCCCTCCAATTTACTTGGGTCTGTCACTTCAGTCTCGATGCGTAGTTCCCATTCATCTACAGGTGTAGGCTCTGTGCAAGCTCTGTACTGTGCCTCTTGTATCAGTAGAGAGCAAGGACACCTGGTGCGTGCTTACTTAATTTGTCAGCTTTTATCCCACACGTGACCAGTGCAAATTGGATACTGCCATCCCAAATGAATTGAGAAAGTGGATAAATGTTTCCCATCCTACCATCCTGCCCCCTAAGACTTCTTTTCTTGAGTCTTGATGCTAGAAGAGTCCAGGGCAGCAGTGGGACTGAACTGGTCTTGTACCATGTCTAACTTCATCAGTACAGGTGCAGCAGTGTTGCTGAGCACTTGTCAGAGTCTCCTGCTGTTTGTGTGCTCGGATTGGCTGTACACAGAGAGGTTTAAAGTTTCCTCTTGGAAATTAGTTGTATTAAACTGATATGTTTCCTACTGTGAAAAGCAAATTTCCACTTTCACTCTGCTCTTAGGTTTAGTGTCTTAGGGGTTATGAAACAAATTTAGATCTGAATAATTATACACCTCTTCTGTTTATTTTTGTTGTATTTGTACAGGAAATGTAGAGTGTGAGCCTCTGCAGTTTGTTTCCTTCATATATCTCTTTCACGCTTCAGACAAAAGCAGAATTAACTTGCTGTTTTTCTTTTAGGCATAACACGTTTCTTTCCCTTCCTGTTGCAGTATTTTGTAACCATCTTGCTGTTGCAGAAGAGCTGATTAATAGATGCACCTTGCCAATATTCCATTAGTGAGGAGTCAGTACTGGGTCAGCTTAGTGGTGGGTTAAATGCTGTGTCCTTTTTGTCATGTTTTTGTTTTAAAATCTCCCAGCTTTCCATAAACTTCTCCACAAAGCATGACAAACTTCATACTAAAAGGTCCAGAAAGTAAAGATCTTTTTCTTTTTTCCTTTTTTTAAGTTATAAAGGAGGGAAATGGGAAGATAACAGTTCTGGAAAGGGTTTAAAGTTTTCAAAGCAGAAAGAATGAATACATCAAGATAAGTTCCAGCAGACATCTCAGGCAGGACTGTCTGAGTGAGAATTCCTGTGTTTGTGGCCAATCTGATCAGTTGACTGTGAATCTGGAACCTCCTGCAGGCAGATGAACCCACTGTGCTTCGAAGACCAGACTTCTAGTCTAATATTGCTGTTAGAAAATTTGATTACCCTACAAGTAAAGCAAAACAGGGGCCATGAAAAGTTTCCTTCTTCCTTAAGTGGATGTGAAGCAGTCTCCTTTGATGGAAAACCAAACATGGTAGTCACTTTGGTAATGAATGCTGAGTAGAAATGGAAATCTGTTAAGAACTGTTAACTTGTTCTTTGCAGCAGTGAGACACAAACAGGGATGACCAAAAGGCACATACATATTTGTCATTTTAACGGGAGGAAAAGTGCCTCTGACACTCAAGCCCTGGTGTTTGCACTGTTTGCTCTTTGCCCTACAGCCCTTAGGTTGCTGGGGCATTTGTTGCTCTAATAGAGGGGTATGTGTTTTAACATGACAGCATTGCCTTAGTGTTGATGTGTCTTCCACTCTGTTTGCCATGGGATGTTAGACAATGGGTAACTTATGCTTTTGTCAGACTATCCAGAAGTTTCATAAGTTGTTTGGAATGTGCAGCCCTGCAAGTATTGAGTCCATTAATTGTTTCTGGCTTAAGCCCTAATCTTAAAAGCAGTTACAGATGTAAGTAACCCTACTATTTGTAAACTGTTGGTTTGTGTTACTGTAGGATAAGGATTTTGGCTTACTACTTCTACCCGGCCTTGATGGAAAGTTCACAGAAGCTCAGACTCTCAGTAGCATTGATGAATAGCTCTGTAAGCAATGGTGAGGACTCCTAACAGTTAGCAGGGAACTGCCAAAATAAATTGGTTTTGCTTAGATTTAAAAGTGTTGGTTGATACAATGATTCTATCACAATGCATTTTGTCTTTTGATAGGGATTTCTGGTGGGAGAGAGAAAATAACCTCTTAGATGGCTACTCCTCTCTTGAGTAGCTAAGCATTCCTTTGGCCTTTTTTTTAAGGGAAACTTACTCCACAAAGGCATTTCCTGATAACATTGCTTCAAAATTGCTTTTGAGCCTGTGCTGTACTGGAACAGTGTTGGGAAGGGAGTTTTGGAGCCTAGAAATCAAAGGGACTTAAGGCAGCCTCAAAGGTAATCTGAGGGGCTCAATACGTTTCTGTAAATGTGGTACTAAATGGAATGTGTATTTCTTATGATGTTATCACATGTACATATGTCACTGTTTGTTCCTCCAATATTAATGAACCATTGCTAACTCTCTTGTTCATCAACACCCACCTTCTTCTATCAACACTACTTATTTTATGCAAAAATTACTAAATGAGTTATGCCTTTTGTGATACATTGTGGGAAGAATTGAAGGCACCGAAGTTTTGATCAGTATAACTATGCTGGGTATCATTGTAAACTTTAAATAATTCTTTATCATGTTGTATATTACAAGCATATGTATCGTTGGCTTGCTTGCTTTAGATGACGAGACTAGAGCACATGAGAGAATTCTTAGTACACTGTGCTTTTTAAGAGCAATATACTGACTACACAGTATTTCTGCAAGACCTGATTTTTTTTCAGTTTTGCCTCTTCTCCATACACTCCTATGTTGAATTTCTTTTTTCTTAAAAAGAAAGAGTTGAAGAGTCTGCATTTTACCTAACACATGCAGGAATCTGAAAACAACTTTTCCTGAGGTAAGGGATTAATTTTGAACATGGCAATGGTTAGGGGAGAATGCAGGAACATGACTTCCTATGGAAACAAACCTAAATGTTGTTCTCCCCCTGTCCCAGCCTACCAGCGTGACTGAAATCTATTTATTTTGTTTGCATGCCAGCTCATTTCCAGTAATGACCAAGTTCTTATCTTTTCCAAGGTGGTGTTATTGCAGTAGTTATGCATATCTGAATATCTTTGGCAGAAAGATACTTAAAGATGATGTACAGTGCAGAAAAGGAATTACAATTGCTCAGAAATCAGAGCCTGGCAATGCTTATGGCTTCGGCTCCTGCAAACTGTTTTTTAGGAGCAGAGAACAGCTTGCATGCCTGTTGTAAGCATTCCAGTTGTGTGTTCCTGCCACTGTCACAAGCTGGTTCAACCAGGCTAATTCAGGGACACCTAATCTGTAGTTAGGGCTCTCTCTAAAGTACTTCTGGCAAAGCTACATGGAAAGCAGACATTCCGGATCTGTCTCCTAAAACAGTTGTAAAGAGCTGAGCTATCCAGCTGATGTGAGATAAGCAAGTCTTTGGCTAAGTTTTGGAATAGCTGCTCACTGAATTTTGTTGCTGGATTAATTTTCATGTCTATAGTTGCCCTCAGATAGGAAAAGCACATCTTTGCTTCCTTACAGTCTTACCTTTCTGGAAAGGCCAAAGGTAAAATTCCGAGAAGGCCAGGGAATGCCTGTTTTCATCCTCTTGATGTTTGAAAATTCTCACTGTTCAACTGGTTATGATTAAAGCTTTATTTACTCTTAAGTTATAGCATCAGCTGATAAACTTTACATCATTAATCATGTATGATCAGAATCACTTCCATCCTAATGGAACAGTAGGTATGTTTGAATCATTAGATATATTGTCTTCCAGAAAATGCATATGTCTTTAATTCCAACCATGCCCTGTTCTTCAACTGTTAGTTTGTCAAAGAAGAAACTTCCCAATTCAAACTTGCTTTGTATCCTTAGATTTTTAATTGGTAAACACTTTTTTCATAGTTAAATGCAACCATTCTACTGTAACTTATAAAAACAAGAGATTTGTTTTGATCATGGTAGACCACTTCCTTGGATATGTTAGGGCAGGAGTACAGAAATTTGGGGTTCTGTTCTGTTCTTTATAGTTTGACTGACTCTAATTTATGTAGGTGGTACTACTGTGTATTGTAGTATGTGAGCATTTAAGGGTGACTGTGGTAATTCCTGATTATTCCAAATGGATTTAGGTGCCTACAGAGACTTTTATAGCATGGAAATGGCTTTAACTCTCTCATGGAACATTTACAAAACTTAATACCTGCACATAGATTTAAGATCACTTTATGAAAACTCTACAGTGGTCCATGTAAACAGATTATGGTTTTTGTTGATTAATGCAGTTGACATTGCAACTAAACTTTGTTTCCATGTACAATACCTTTGACACATGCATGCACAAAGCACTGTCATACCTTGCTGTAAAACACTTCACTGATGTTCTCGATTGTTTCAGTGTGGGGATTATATTGCAACCCCCAAATAGAAAAATTATTGAACATATGTAACCAAGGCTTTTATTTCATTATCCCTTCAGCTCTGCCATAAATGAGAGTACTAGGAGAAACTTGGATTTATGCCTTTAATCATGAACTCACTTGTAAGAGCTCTTCAAACAGGAAATTTTTCATTCCAGATGTTTTCCTCAAAATACGAAAATGGAATTTCTGTTGGAGCTCATATGGGAGCAACAACTGAGGGAAGTATCAGCCTTAGTAATTCTTTTAAAAATCTAGTGGCCGTGCTGAGTAATATTTAACCTTTTTTGTGAGTGCTAAACCCCTGAAATTTTAGAATTTGATTCTTTCTGGCAGGAACACTGCACAAGTATGCAAAGGTCATGAATGAAGATGATGTCTGTATTTTAAGCAAGCATTTATTATTCACTTTCTTCCAGTGTGCTTGTACTGTGTGTTTTAAGCCTTTCCTCTAACTGGAAGGATAGCATGCAGTTTTAAAAAAACCCAGAAACTAAAATCCCTCATCATAGTAGCTGGAGCCTTAAAAGAAGCAGAAAAGGAGCAGAGGAGGACCAGCAATATGTACACTGAAAACTTACCTAAATATACAGTTCTTAGAGTTGGCTGTTGGTATTTTATGTTCTAGTTCATCTCCTGCCTTATAGCTGATCTGTAGTTTTCCAGCACCTTGGCTTAACACTGGTTACCAAGTTCCTGTTAAGTGATTAGTCCCAACTTGCTGTATAAAACCAACCTGCACATTGGGGTTTGAATGGCATTCCTCAGTCTTGCTTCCGGCAGTACTTGGAAAGAAAAGACTGGGAGAGTCCAGTGGCACCAGTGTGCATGTCTGGATGTGTTGCTACCTCAGATCTTTTTTTGTCTAAGTGTTGAGTAGAGAGAGAGAGATAAGTGTGCTGCAAGACCCATCTTGAAAGGTGATTTACGCATAACAGACATGACTAAAAGCAAAAGATTTCTCATTTTGGAGCATAGCCAAGTAAATGAGGAGAACAAAGAGTAGAAGGAAGTAAGAAGATTTAGGATTCCTAGGCTTAGTACTTGGATGGTCGAGAAAATAAAACAGAAGCATAGTGGGTGATGGAAATATAGTCTGCATGTGTGGATTTTCTCTCTTTTAGGTCAAGGATGTGAATTTAGATTGGACTTCAGTGCCCTGAACTCCATTGTTACTCAGTGTAAATGTACTTCGTTGTTGAAGTTCATGCTGAACTGCATCTTTTGGTGTTATTCTGCTGTAACAGATGGAAATAAGGTCAGATCTAGTTTAGCTGGCAGTATTCCTATTTAGGTGAACCATGAACCTGTGCTGTGCAATTTAATAATTAATCATTAAAAAAAAGCAAGGCTTAATTCTAAATGCTTTTCAGTTGAGATGATTTAAATAACTCCAACTTCATTTTTTATTAGCATTGAATTTTTCTTTTAAAGACATGCAAAATAAAAAACAAGGACCCTTGGAGGAGGGAGATCTTATTTAGCACACTAGTTTCCACTTCCATGTTCAGTTCTTCTCCAGACAAATAAACTTCCTATTCTCCAGCAGAGTTTTACTCTGCTGAAATCAGTCACTGAGATGTCTTTATTTTTATTAATGCAGCACTCCAGGGCTACATCTCACATCCTGAAACTGATTTTAATAAATGTAAAAGGGCGGGTTACTCATTTTCATTTTTTGTGTAATAACTGCTTAGTGGTGAAAAAGGAAGAAGAGAGGTGGAAGTAGAGTGTTGTGAATACCTTGGTCTTATCTGTTGAATTATGTCTTGTAAGACCAAAAAAAAAAAAAATAGTGGTTTGGTAGGAAGCTTCGTTTCCTTGTTCTAATTTTAACTTCAGCTACTGTAGTGATAGACATTAATCTTCATTCTAGAAACAGTCAATTTTTATAAATATAAATTTTATAAAGACCTACAGAATTAGAAACTACATTTTTATCTGTGATTCCTTTCAATACCTTCATATAAATCTTATTCCAAGTTAAAATCTCTTTGAAATGGTCCTTCATATCATGCTTTATTAGCTCTTACATGATTTTACAAGAAATACCATAGTTCTTAAAGTTCTGACTTGAGTGAGGGACAATCCCTCTACTGGTAAAATATTCTAGAAAAATATTCTATTTGTAAAACTTGTTAAGACTCTGCTATAAAGTAAAAAATTTTGGTTTAAATGCCACATCCTTACGAATTTCACCTAGTTCCCCTTAACTTCATCAGAAGTTGCTTGCATGCATCTAAATGCTGAGGTTGGCATTCAAACCAGAAAATAGTTACTTGAGAGCCAGTTCCTGCAACCAAGCAGCAGAGGCTTAAATTATTCGTCTCTAATCTTGTGACAACCCTACTAAAAAGAGTAAATCATTACCTTGATGTTGCTTAACAGTAATTCTGTTACAACATGGCACATAATGGTTGCTTTCTCTTACACCAAGCTGGAGCTCTGAAGGAACTCAGTTCAATGTATTACAATTGCAAGACAGCTGTTTCCTCAAGCGAGAGCATCTCTTATCCTGGAGCATTGTGGTATGATTTTATTGCAGAGATGGCATAGCTTGTTACTGAACATTTTTTTTTGCATTACATGCTCTCCTAAACCTTTTACACAAATGTAGTAATCACCCTGTTTTGACTGAGCATAGGTACTGCAGTCAGCTTCTGGTATGTCCTTATATTGATAAAACTGTACACTTTAGATACATAGGCTTGTGTAAGAGCTATCCATCTTTCTTTTTCTTGTGTTCTGTACTTTCCTGTATTCCTGGAAGGATTAGCATTTTTTTCCTACTTTTCTTCTGATAATGATGTAGAGAGAAATTTAGCACAAGGAAACCTGGACTATGAGCCTGCAGATCCTATTGACAGATGAAAGGCTTATAATTAGCTAATTCAAAACTGATCTGTAAGCTTGACTAATCAAAATGAGGCACTTCGAGCTATGTTTGGGCAGAAAAGTGACCTGACTTGCACAGCTGCTGAGCATCTGCAGCTGTTAATTGCCTTTAATCAGTCAGGCTTAAACACTCAAGCTTTCCACTGTAATTTTTCAGTCAGTTAATCAGACTCCTGTCATGCCAGGTAGGCACGTTTCCAAAGCACTGTGCATTTTAAGTGAGCAAAGTGGGATTTGTGCACACAGACTCTTGTACATGTTGTGTGGAGAAATACACTTTCTTCTGTCAAAGTGGGGTGTACCACATATAGGAACATGGGACAATCAACTCTGTGCAGTTTCTGTTTGATGTCTAGGAAAGAGTACTTACCTTCAATGTTTAACTGGGGCCTTGCATTAGGACTGTAAATAGGTGAATACACTCACCAGAATGCTAACCAGAAGGCAGAATACCCATTGCAGGAGGGGCATACAAGTCTTGCTTATAAGGTTAGTAGTTTTCTTCCCCCTAAAGAGCTGGAGGTAGAAAACCACCTTGAAAAATACTAGTGAGCTTGTATGCACCAGAGTTGTCATCCTGGCTTTGGGAGAACCCAAACAAATAATATGATGCACAGTCTGGCACAAAGGTATTCTGGTCCTGCCACCAATATACTTGTGTGGGTACTCTTACTCAGGAGTAAATTAAGCATGGCAGACTGCTAGGGTTATGGTAGATAAATACTTGGTGTGTGACTGTGCAGTGGGGAAGGAGAGGAAATTTGGAAGGGAAAGAGGAATATTTTAATTGTATTCTTCATGTTTAAACTAGGAGAACAGAGTTAGATAGCCAAACTGTTCTCTAGCCATGTAGAAGAAATTACTGTATTTGTGGGAAGCTGTTATGGGAAGAACTCACAGTGAAATTCTTTTTTCCTTCAGAACTCAAAGCCTCAGTGAGTCATCTGCCTCCTGCTTTCCCCCCAGCCCTCCTCCCCCCACCCTGAGAAAAATAGAAAAAGCCCTTATTTTTGTCCTTTGGCAAATACCACAGCTGTTGTGAAGAAGGTTGTAGTTCAGAACACCACTGATCCAAGTCTGTGAAGAGGCCAATTGAAGCACTGTCAGGGGCATGAGTGGATTTGTTGAATATCACATCTTCTGCTTTGAGGTAAAGCTAACCTTTCTAACAGTGATGGAAACAATACTGATAAGATGGAATACCATATTTCCAAATGTACACGGTACTAGATGATATCAAAGTGATTAAGTCCGGAAACTTCTCTGTCATGTTGGCACTATGCCTGCTGTGCCTCTGCTGCCAGGCTGTTTCCCCGTGGCTGCATGGCATCCCTGCTCCTTCAGTGGAGAACAGTTGTGTTCCTCCTCCTCTCTGCAGGCTGGTGGCTCCTCTGCTTAGCCAGGAGAAATGAATCCTAGAGAAATGAGAGGACTGCTGGGGGTAGAAGGATATCTTAGTGGGAGAGAAGGGTGTCACAGTGCTGCTGATGCCACCGGTGCGCTTGCACTCTGGGATTTGGCTCCCCAGCAAAATTGGGTTGGCAGGTGGCAAGAACTTAGTGACAAATCTGTTAATGACTGATGATGCACTAAATGCTGATCTAATGGGCTTATCATGCTACTTAACAATGACTTGTTAGTAGGAAACTCAGTGCTGGGCAATTGAACTGGGAGTTGGGTCTCTTCTTCTAAGTTGGAGATCATACTCCAAGGACTGTGGCACTTGATTGATGAGCTTTGTTTATTGAGACAAAGCCAAGCAGAAGGAATTTGCATCAGAGTCTTTGCTATGAAATCTGGCAAATAGAAGTATTTTTGCTTGAAACTCTTAATTTGGCAACATTACACAATTCCCTTCCTTCCTGGAGTGTTCTCTTCCGTTTTAGATAGCAAAGAACATACTAATTAGATGTTTCTATTTAATCTTTGTTTCTATGCCTATGCCATTTTTATCTTTCCAATCAACATACTGAGTAATTTGCCTGCCACATGTTACTCATCCCCTGTAATTTTTGTAGCTCTAAGGAGATGAAGTGCATGGCCTGGTGGAATTTTGCTCTAAACGTGATTGCTCGTTTGTGTTAATTGAGAAGGTATATGGAAGAAACACACCTGACATATGAATCAGGAGTTGTGAAGTGTCATTCTCACAGAAACAAAAGTTGTGGAAGAACTTTGTCTCCCACGCAGTCTTTACCAGTTGTAGCAGTGGCATTGAGCAGACTTCCTTTTTTTTTAGTTTCTTATTGTTGGGTTTTTAGGTTTTTGAGCAACTCACAGATAAAGACCAAATATTAACTTGGCCTGATGCTTGGCCATGAGTCCACATAAAAAGCAAATACAAACTTGATCTGTTCCTAATAGTTCCGTGTTAAGAAGATAAACTGTATCACTGTTCACTGTGTAACCTTTAGTCACCTAAGGGCCGATGTTTTTATGTTGTGTATTTCAGCAAGATTACCTAGAGAAAGAAGGGACTTTGTATTAGAATGAAAAGGGTTGATGGTAGTGTTCTGTAGAACAGCCAAAATAGCAAATGAATGGTGAGTCCTGGAGAATAGACTCCTTGTTGTTTCTGACTGAACAAATTTAATTTCCAGCCAAGTGGAATGAAAAATAAAGAAAAATTATACAGCATTCCAAAGGAGCAAAAAATGTGAACCTTGAGACTTCAAGGTATAAAGTACGTAGCAAGAACTCTTTCAAAAATTCTCCTGTCCTTTCTGGTGAAAGGCTTATTTTTTCACATTCAGTTAAACTATAACTGGTGCAGCCTTTGCACTTGTTATTCTTGACTGTACTGTGCCAGCTGCTGGTTCTCTGGTAGACTGCACAGGAGAGGAAGTGGCACTGGAGCAATGGATATGACCCACAATGAGTTTATGATTATGTTAATCTTTGCTAATCTGTGATGATGCCAAATTTAGAATTTTTTCATCAAATTCTGTAGACAAAATTGTTTTAATTGTTTTAATATGTAATGGGATAATTTTAGTTTGAAGTGTTGGGATTGTTAGGTTATGATCTGTTGGAGAATTAACTGACAGAAATTGAAAATTAACTCCATTATCTTGGAAATGTCTTTCATTAAAATGCTGGCTTGCTATTTAAAAATAAATTATTAGAATGCATGAAAGATTGTCACATGCTTTCTGGAAGAAGGGAAGGCTTTTTGGACAGTGTGCAATGCACTTGTAATGCTTTCTAGTACACCTCTAAAGCTGAGAGTTCGTTTTATGGCTGTGGATATAAATGTGTTACCAAAGTGCAGCTGTACTTTGATGGTAGTGTTCTGTAGAACAGCCAAAATAGCAAATGAATGGTGAGTCCTGGAGAATAAGACTCCTTGTTAGACTGTATTGCAGTAAAGCTGTACTCTGATATAGTTATTATGTGCAGTTTTTTAGAGGATGTTGTGTATCAGTCTGTATGGTTTCAAATACGAAATAAAATATCACAAATAGCATTAAATATTTTTAAAGTGTGCAGAAAGAGCACTTTTTCCTTGACGTTCAGCTTTTGCAGACCTTTTATTTTGTGGTGGCTGTAATGCACACAGCTGAATCAATGGATCTGTGACATGTACGATCTGTCCTTTGGCTTGGGTCTGGGTGAAATGCTGCTGTGTTCACTAGACAAAGATGTCAGCTTTGATTACTTAGGTTGAAACAGGACTAATGCCATTGACCCAAATTCCTGAATTTTCTTTGTGCAAGTGAAATCCAGCTTCAGCTCTTCTTTGTGTACAAGTGACTTGTATTTAGAATGCCTTAAGATTACCTAGGGTCTGTATAGCAGGAAGAGACTATGTAAATATTGTAAAAGCTTTTGCTGGAAATGTTGTATGGTCCGTATGAATTCTGTGTAGGAACAAAACTTGGAAATGAAAGAATGCTGTACAGAGTCCTTGGACATAATGACTATTAGTTCTAGGCAGTGCACAAAACATAAGATTTTGGAGGTGATGAAGAAGGAAGCCCTTCTGTCATAGTCAATTCATCTCTGTAAAGAGTCTGGCTGCACTGTTTTAAAAGAGCTTTTCAAGAAAACAGTACAACAAAGAATGGTGCACAAAGGCCATGTATTCTTTGTGGTTTATCCTGCCAAGAAGGAGGGTTGCTGAAGTTTGTAACATACACCATTTCTTGAAGAATTAAATATATATGTATTTTTATATATATGTGTGTGTGTGTGTGTGTGTTTCTTTTTTGTCTGTAATAAAGAAAAGTAAGTTTTGGAGGTGAAAAGTCACTGAGGCCAGGAATAGGAATAGCTGTGTGGAGTCAGATCTGAGGAGTGCTAGCTGAAAAGTGTAAGAACTGGGCACAGATACAGAATATTCTTCCAGCTGAAGAATTTGCAGCTCAGGGGCTTACTGGTGTCATTTTGAAGTACCAGAAGCTGAAATCTTGGGATCTGAGATGGATTTCTGTGTTTCCAGTTTCTCACTTGCTGTGCAGTAAGCAAGATGCACTGTGCCTTTTTTCTTTTTTTTCTGTTCTTTGTTTGTTTTTCTTTTTTTTCCTTTTGAATGCAACTCTACAGCTTTGGAGACATAGGTCAATGTCAGGCTAATCCTTGCTCTTAGAGTTCATTTAAACAAGATTGAAGGGGAATGAATTTTTTTCCTTTTGGTCATAATTCTGAAGCAAGTAGTGATTTCCGTGAAGAAATGATAATATAAAAGGCCAATGTCCAAATTGTCTTGTAGAAGAAGCATGTGATTATACATTTTCATGGTTAAGTGATATTAATTGACCGTTTCCTCTGATGTCCTCCAAATTAGAACTGTTTACTGCTCTCTTTCTGACCCAGTTTTGTGGTGCACATTTGTTTTAATTTTAAAATCTTTACTTAAAATCCCAACTACACGTGATGTGGTGTTCATAATTAAATTCAGCTTTTGTAGAAAGTAAGCGTGATCTTGGAGAGATTTTTCTTTCTGGTGCTCATTAAAAAACAAAACAAGATCCCATCAAAACTCAAAGGTAATATTTACCAAAGTGGTGAAATTCACAGTAGCCTTAAATGCTGGTTATTCTAAACCGTGCTCCTACCTGTTTCAGTCCTTTGATCTAGGGTTTTGTGAGGAAGGAGTGGCAAAATGCTTCCATTTTAGAACATCTTTTGGGAATGGATGAAGAAGTTTGTATCGTGATTTTAAGGGGAACAATCATTGGGATCAGAGTAAAGAATCCGTGTTTCTGGTACACCTACTCACTTGCATGAGGTTTTCAGCACCAGGAGCTTCAAAGCTGCTGGAGGTGGGGACAGTCCATTAGCAATACAGCCCAGTTGGGCCTTCTAATTCTATAAATTACACTTGCATGGTTATTAACTTATTCTGATATTCTGGTTCATAGTCAGAGTTTCCAAGTATGAGAACAGCAACCTCTGAGATGCTTCACTGCATAGTTCTTTCAAAACCCATACCACCTACTGTGTTGTACAGCAGTGAAGTATGGAGTGACCCTTTGCAGTTACACCGTGTCTTTAAATTGTATCACATAGTCTCTTTACGAGCAAAATAAAAGTAGAAAATGTTTGGTTTGTTTTGTTTTTCCAGGGTCTGGCAGAAGCTGAGCTTCCCCTTTGGTGCTGGCTGCAGCAGGTACATTTTCATAACTACAAGATTGCTGCAGTTCACCAGGAGAGGGACACGCAGGCTTGAAGGACTCTCAGATGACAGGACCAAATGCTTCCTCTAAAGCAGGGCTTGCTGCATTTCTTTAGGATTCAATTAGTAGCTTGTTATTGGGGTCAGCAAGAGAGATTATGAATTTACTCATTGCAGGGTTTTGCTGATAAACATTCAAAAGGACTTTCTCTATAAGCTTTATGTGGTTTTGTTGGTTTTAGTATCCTACGACAGGAATGCTTGAAAATGGCTTATATTCAGTAATATTTTCGTTGATTTGCATATGCATTCACACAAAATACTCTTTTAACTGGCATTGATAGTCTTGGGCCTAAGTTATCTTAGTCTTTTACAAGCACAGTATACAATGAACTGATGGATGTTGTATGTCTTGCCAGAAGGCTTCAGTACCAGAAAATGGTAGAAAATGGTGAACTTCAGTGTAGGCTGCTAAGGTGGGGTTTTCACCTTTCTTTATTTTTTTCCCTTGGACTCTTGATGTACTTGAAATCAATTTAAGTAAAATTGTAAGAGAACAGGAAAAAATATTTCCTAACAACAGACTTAACTTTAAATGGCAAGATGTCTGCTGGGTAAATGTAACTGCCAGATATGGACAGAATGGATATTTGTCTCCTTCTTATAAATTTCTGAAAGCCTTTATTTAGGTGTTGCTTTTACCAAAGTTCAGTGGTCTGCCAGCTTAAATGCTTAAAGCTGTTTTGACATCTAAGCAGAAGTTGTTTTGGAGTCCAACGATGCTTCCTAATTTATCTGTTATGAGTACCTTAGTGATAGAATTATATACAGTTCATCACAAACCAGCCTTGCAGTAAAACTGTTTGAACAGTAACATCTTGGAATCAAAAACATCTGCCAAGGAAATAAATCACTTGTGGAAAGTCCCACTTTCAGTGTATATGTATATTTGGGGAACTCCCTTTGTAGCTGTCTGCAGGAATGGGACTTTGGCAATCATGTTTGTACTTCTGCTCAGTTACGTGATTTTTTTTTTTTTTTTTAATCTATGTTCCAGTTTAAATTGTTCTCCAAGCACTGATGAAAGATTTAAGCTGATCACAGCCATAGCAGCATTTACAGTCTTTTTTACATGCACCTTGTATATGGGTAACAGGAACAATGAATGTGTCCATCTAATTTGAATAGTAAATGAAAGTAGAGTCTTGGTAATGTGACTGAATTTATTTTTAAAAATAAAAAGCACTCAAAAAAACCCACCCAACCAAGAAATCCAAAAACACAAAAAAAAAAAAAAGGAAAAAAAGCAGCAAAATACTTTAAAAACTTGCATTCTACTTTAAGTGTTACTTGTACCAGATTTTACAGGTGTGGTCTGACTGGCATAGACTTGACCCAGTTACCTTGCTGGGTGAAAGCTCCTTTACAGTTGCGGGGGGGGCCTTTTGATTCAGTAGAAATCCTTTAAACTTAACTTGAAAAACTATACATAAAAAAATTGCCAACATAGAAAATTATGCTGAAATAACTGTACTGATTTTAATTCAATCCTTGTTTTGTAGAACTATTCCATTTGGAAAAGACCTCTAAGATCATCAAGTCCAATGTCAACCTTGCACCAACACTGTGTTCACCACTAACCCATGTCCTCAAGTGTCACATCTACATGTAGTTAAATACCTTCAGGGATGATGACTCCCCTTTCCTGTGCAGCCTGTTCCAATGCCTGATAACCCTTTCTGTGAGGAAACTTTTTCTAATATACAATCTAAACCTCCTCTGGTGCAACTTGAGGCCATTTCCTCTTGTCCTATCACTTGTTACCAGGTAGAAGAGACTGACCCCCACCTGGCTACAGCCTCCTGTCAGATAGTTGCAGAGGGTGATAAGGTTCCCCCTGAGCCTCCTTTGCTCCAAGCTAAACAATCCCAGCTCCCTCCTCATAGGACTTTTGCTCCAGCCTCATTGTCCTTCTCTGGACATGCTCCAGGATCTCAATATCTTTCTAGTAGTGAGGGACCCTACAATATATTATTATAAAATCTTGCCGTATTTTTCAAGGTTAGCTGATATAAGAGAATCTGTTAAATTATAATGTTCTTATTCTGAGTTTGCAGAAGGTTCTTGTCTTCCAGCTATACGGTCTAATTTGCTTTTTTAGAAACTATGCATATACTGCAAATACTTTGTGCCTGTACATTGTTTTACAGGCGTTTGACAAACTGAACATGAACCATATCCCGAAATCAATGTTGTGATATCATCTTCTGGGGCGTGTGCCAAGCTCTTTGGTGACACAATCACGAAAAGTTCTGACTTTATTTTAACATTGATAGGCTCTTTCTCTGAGGTATGGCTTATTTATTGCAGACCACTGCTGCTGGGCTTATTTTGAAGTTCCAAGCCAGCGATATGTCTACGGATGTTCAGAGTTCAAGAGCCAGAGGGGTATAAGTAGCAATTTGGAAGCTTTTTGATCTGAATTGTTTCTTGGGTTTAGATTGAATATATATTGTCAAGACTTCAGCTACTTTTTCACTACACATAATAAAGAAGTAGAAATATTAGGACTTCTTCAGCTCTTCTGAAGTAAACTGAAGGAAGGAATGATAGTTGAATTTTAAGGAATAGGAATTCTTTTGGCATTGAAAGAGGATTCTTGGAAATTTTGGCCTCATTTCTGCCCTTTGTTGCAGATCTATTTTTTTTATATGATAATGCTGCAGTTCACCCAGCAGAAGTAATTCTGATGCGTAGTAATTTGCATTTTCACAAGATTGCCTTACTTAGTAGATGAAGGATTCAGGTGAGTGATTTGCACTTGCTCCTTTCCAATCTGCAGTTGTGAAGCATACAGTTGACAAATATATCATCTCTCAATACAGTGGATGTTTCCCCTGTGATCTATTTTGGACTAAACTACTTTGATAGAATTAATAAAATAATAAGACTTCTAATAATCTACTCCTGATCCAAGCTTGTTAAAGTCAGTGAAGGATTAACAGAATGTGACCTTCCTTAATGCCTTCCTATACTGTAGGCTTTTATGGAAATATATAATGTGTGAACCTTACATTATTTTCAGTGGAACATGACTACTGAGCTGACCTCTTGCTGCAGCTGAAAGAAAGTGGTTTTCATGCTCTTTTAATTTTTTTTGTTGCTTTTTTTCATTTCCCTGCCTCGCCTGTTGCTGTGCTCTTCCTGGGCTGCTTTTATTTGCAGTCCATTCTTGCAGTTTCCTGTAAATTTGTCAGCAAGAGGAAGCTCTTGCTGCAGAGACAGCTCAGCCCTGCAGTGAGACTGGTGAATTTATACCGGTATTTTACTGCTCTTGTGTTCCATTAACTAATGATAAGTAGGATTGCTTTCTTCTGCCAGCAAGAGCTGTTCCTAACAATGGCAGAGAGGATTGGCTGACTTCCTGGGACAGTGGCCCTGCTGGATTGAAATCCAAATATTGGTTCCAGATGCTTTGGTTGTTCCTTTTAAGGCTATCTGAGTGATGTCTTATAATGTTAAAGAAATGAAGCAACCCTTTGGAGTGGAATTCTCCCTAGGCTAGCTTGGTGCAAGGCTGCTCCTCATGACTAATTTTTGTGGGGACAAATGAAGGTTAGTGGTCTGAAAACCATATACCAAAGGTCCATGCATAACAAAATTTTGCTCTGTGAAGGATATATTTAATACTCTTTCACTTCTCTGACAGATGTATCAATCAAATCCATAAAGCTTTCATGTCTCTTCAGGCTTCTTGTTTGCAATTTTGAAATGCAATCCTTCTGATGAATGTTTGGTCTAGAAATTAAGCTAAATTTTCATTCTGCCGAAACTGTAAAGCATCTAAATTTGTGCTGTCCCTTGGTGGAACATCGGCCTGTGTATGTGAAATGGTTTCTATTTTGACTCTGGGACCATCTTGATAGTGTTGGAAATCACCAGAGAAGTCAAAATGGGATCTTGGAACTTGAAATGAAAAGTCCTGCCGCATTTGAGTGCTGAAATGAGGAAAGGAAGGGGACAGCATCAGAAAGGTTAGAGTGGAAAAGCAGTATTTCAGGAACATGTGTTGGATAAAGGAGACTTAATTTATTGAGGCCAAAGAGCATGGTACTATAAGTTGTAGAGTTTGGAGGGAAGATCCAAGACTTAGGTGTGTCACACCAGAACAGGGAAAGAGGAACTGAAGTTTTTTTTTTCCAGTGTTACATACACTCAAATGCTGTAATTTTGATTGTAGTTTTATTACTGAGGCAGAGATAAAGCTTTCAAAGATGCTAATGCAAGCCTAGAAGAGTATGCTTAGATAGAGAACTTAGAGAGGAAAAAATACTTTAAAGCAGTGTGTGTTAATAATTAAAGTCTAAGGGGGTAACTGATATTGCAGCAAATAAGGCTTCCCCTTCCTATAGAGCATGGCTGTGGAAGGAATGCAGATGGATGCCCTGTGGTGAGAGAACTGCTTTTCTAGCTGATACAGCCATGACCAGTACCTGAAATGTTATTTTCTTTTGTGCTTTGACTGTTGGGTAGTTTACGGAAAGAGATGATGTTGTATAGAGACTTCTTCTTCCTTCTATTTTAGGATACAGATTCACATCCATTTCCCTAAAAATACACGAAGTAAACTTTGCTTAACGTGCTTACACTTGTCCATCATTCAGAAACTTGCTAGTTGGTTTTGTCTTATTTGAACTTTCTCGCCTATGATGTTGTTTAATTCCAGACAAATCAGTGAAACACTTGAATCCTTTTTAGAACTCCATATGAAAATAAGTGTAAAAACAATGACATTTATTTATCATCAGTTGGTGATATTCATCCTGTAGAATTGTGCTTTGTGAGCCTCTGGAATTTGAATTTTATTGTCTTTTGTGGCAATGTATGGGCAAGACTTGCTCTAAAGCACATCTATGCCTCAAAGTCTTTCAAAATGACTGTTTTGATTTTTCTTGGGTTGAAGAGGGAAAGAACAAGCTCCAGCTATGGGGGAGAAAACATGAAATACTCGTCACAGTTCCGTGGTGCAGTGCAGGTACCTGAGGCACAAGCTCTTCAGAAGCACAGGCAGCGTTTCTGTCCTGTGCCTCTGCCGTTGTGAGAGCCTGAGAACCCTGTAAGAAAAGAGGACGAGTTTCTTTTTCTCCCATAGGAAAGGGGTTGATTGAAAGGTGAGTAGGAAGAAAGTGAGCGCTGGAAAATCCCCTCTGCTTTCTAGCTCGATGTCTGGCAGAGGTCTGAGGTATGCAGGAATTGATTTATAACCTCTTTGGGAAGCCGGGAAATCTGACAAAGATAGTGCTGCCCACTGACACTGGGGGAAACAGGAAGTAGCAAAGGAAACAAGTCATTGCCTCGGCGTCACTTTTGGCCACAGCTCAGTGCAGATGCACAAGCGGTTGGGGCAGGGTTTCTTTCCCTTTTGTGTGGACTGTACGGCAGCTTCGCCGGCACGTTCAGCCCGGCAGTACCCACGGCAGGGTGAAGCGCAGGGATGTTCCTGTCATGCCTGAGAGGGGTCACAAGTTATTAATGGCTTTGTCATCACAAAGGAAACAATCATTCGGTGAAACTGCCAGCAGGAAAACTATGTGTCGATCGGGCAAGGTCACCAGGTTAGTGCTTTCTGTGGCTTGTATTTCTGTCATCTTTTCTCTTTAAGGTAGAGAGCAGGCTACAACTAAGAGTAGAATATGGTCTCTGGGATAAAATACTTTTAAATCATGCAGAAAATTAAAGGATAAATAATTGGAGGGTGTTGGTTGAAAACTTTCGCTAGAAAACAAAAGCAAGTTGAAGCAAGTTAAACAGAGTAAACTTACTTAAAACAGTGTATCTCAGTCAGGCTTAGTTCTCTGTTCCCTTTGTCTTGTAAGATTTATTTGACTTCACAGTGTTTGTACTGTGCTATTAATCTTTCTGAGAAACTATTGTGAAAGGGGCTGTTAAGTATTAAGAAATGGAATGTGTAGCCAAAAAACTTGGAGAGATATGGAAGAGTATTTCAGAAGTACTGGAGAATAAGTGGACAAGAGACTTGAAAATTCTGCAGAAAGCAGCTTTGGGAACAGCTGGTAAATGTTTAGGTGGTTGAATCAGAGAACTCATTTTTGCTCAGAATCGATGAGAGCACTTAGGGGAAGCTTTCATTTTACGGTTTTGCAGTATGCAATGCTGCCTCGGTTTTGGTAAAGCATTTTGTGGAGACTTCAGTCTCCCTCTGCATAATAGGAGGAATACATTCAGCTCTATAAATTATGGGTTATATATGTCATGTTGTATGTAAGTTATATATTCAGAAGGAAACTAGCATCTGGCTTTGTTAGGTTTTACTTTCAAAACAGAATTTATAGACTAGGGGTTATGAGATACTACAGAGTTTTAAAAGTTCTCAGACACAACTGGTATAGAGGTAGTTGTTAAAACTTCAGGTTTAAAGCAGCTTTGGAGGCTGCTTTTTATTTTTTCCAGCATGACCAAACTGGGCTCCAGGACAGACCATAAATATTATTATAACAAGTGAGAACTTTTAATACAGCTTTTGGCAGCTGTAGTTTCAGAGATGAGGGTAATGTTTTTTTCACGCCTATATACTGCAAGATGTGGAGATGATCATATCTGCCATGTGTTCTGCTGAAGTTAAGCAAGAACTGAGGACTTGTGGCTTTTCCAGATGCAATCCTTAATTGAATCAGCTTGTATTTGCTTTAATTGGGCTAAATGCCAATAGCTCTTAAGGCCAAGAGGGATAAGTGCTCTTCTATAATGTAATCCAGATTTTAATGTGGCAGAATTTTACTTTTACTCATGGAAGGACTTTTAGCCTGTAAAATTATGCCCTATCCTCCAATCTCGCTATTCTAACTGAGAGGATATGTTAAAATTGCCTCACAGATGTGAATGCATCTGGTTCCTAGGTGAGTGGGAAGAAGAATAATGTGTGTGGCTATTTACTAGAAGCTTTCAACCGAATACTGCATGGGTGATGTTGCCTTTTGTTTGTAGCAGAGGACCACTGTCAGAGACAGCTTTGTCTTAGCTCTAGTTGCACATTGTGGGCCCTTCCTGGTAACTTCCTTGTCAGCTCCATGGAAGAGACTCTGCTTATGCACCAGGAGTGAAAATGTGTGCTGGGATCTTTGGCTTGTAGTGCAAGAATATAACTGCATCAGAAACAACTTGGAAATATCTTTCTATTCTCAATGATGCCAAAGTTAACAGGCTCTGCAGTGACTTCAGTGCTTGCTATTGTGCATACCTGGTAATGCAACATTTATCTGTTCATCAGGTAATGTATTTAAAAAATTATAAGAGGAATATCAAGAACAGAAGGAACCGATTCAGTGAGCTAAAGACTGTAGATGCTAAATCTTTAAGAGCTTCCATTTTTCCTTCCTCTCTCCCACCCCTGCAATGAAGATCCTGAAGTGATATAGTTTTGACAGCTTTCTCCCAGCAGCATGATGCAAAACAGCGTCATCCGTCCTTACAGAGTTGTTTTCTGCAGTCAAGAAAAGAAGAAAAATCTGCCTGGGACTAGATTTCAAGTACTTAAATGGATTTTAGAAGCCTAACTCAAAGATTTCAACTCCGAATACGAAAGTCCTCCCTAAGGTGTCTGCAGTGTGCCAGCAAATGAAAGTGCTTGAGGAGCTAAAGATATGATGGGGAGTGCTATAAGCCACAATGAAATCCAGATAATAGGCTTAGCAGCTTCTAAATCTCTTGAAAAGCCTGGTGTATTAGGTGGGCTCTTTAGCTCAAGTAATGTGTACTTGGTTGCATGGAGTTCAGCCATGTCTCCTTTTATTCAGTTAGCTGGATTGGAGAAGTTCTAAGTTTTGCTCTCTATTCTCAGGACTGTTTTATTGTAAGTAGTCAGAAGAAAGAAATGAATGTAGATAGAGGAAGCAGAACCTGATACTCTGCTGTCCTTTCCCCTCAGTTAAATCCTGTAGTCATCACACTGTAGAAGTGGCTTTATTTTTTTTTCCCCTCTGCTTGCTCCTCTGCTTCTGTGATTTATTTTATTTTTTATTTTTATTTTTATTTTTTTTCCTGTCTGCCTGAAATTCTGGCTTTTCAGGTGGGGAAGAAAATGTCTATCCAGGCATGCTTTAGTGAGTAGTCTGACTGGTGTACTCCTGTACAGAAGGCCAGCATGACCTAGACAAATATTTCTGTTTTCCGTATTTACCTAGGGTGTCACACACTTGTTCCCGGTGTTTGACTTTGGCTTCCTAGAAATTTCAGCTTACTGGTTGTTTTGGGTAACCTCTCTGAAACATTTAACTCTGCCTCTTCTGATAGCTTTTTAACCTAAGTACACTGAAGCAGTTTTACACCATACTCTATGTACTTAAGTCCTTTCTTGTTCTGGTCTTTGTAGTAAAGGCACACAGGATTTCAAGAACCATGATGAACTTGAAACTGTTGGATGGCATTGAGACTAAAGTTAGAGTTAGTTCAAGAAAAATGGCATCAGAGTGTATTTATCTGAATGAAAAGATTCCACTTTCACTTAATCTTTTCTCTGAACAGAACTAGAAACAGACTGAAATAATCATAAATTAATTTTTAATGTTTGAATGTTGATGAGCACATCTTAAAAGAAGAATTTGGCCTAGGACTTCCCTTTGCATTCCTTATTTCAAGGAAATTACTCTTAGCAGTACTGTGGTGTCAGCAGCCAGCTGGGTAACACTCTCCATTTCCCTCACTTAGACTTTTCTGCAAGATGTGGAGTAACAATTTGAAGGATTTGCTGGGGGGGGTGTTACCTTATGCTGCTATTCTTTGTTTTACTACTATTCTTAAAAGCTTTAAGTATGTGAGTAGCCCCTTCTCGGACCTGTTAATACATTGCTGGTGCTAGACATTTCACTGTGGGGGAGGAAGAGGAAGGAACAACTCAGCTTGGAAAGATCTCAGTCATTTAATAAGAACACGGAGGAAGCAGCAGAAGGAAGGATACAGCTGAATACAACAAAAGTAACTTAGCTTTTGGTGAGGAGGAAAGTCATGGGGGAAAATTTGGAAACCATGATGCCTTAATGTGTCTGCTGTGAAAGCCTTTCTAGGGCCTTGGGTCCTGCCTCCTCTGGTTGTGCCTGCTTCATAGCACTGGGCACCAAAACCTAATTTTTGTGATTAAGTTTTTTAGGCTGCCTGAAGAATTTAGTTTAGTTTAAATTCTCCTGGTAGAAATTACTAGGAACTTCTACCCTTTCCCACACACACATCACCAGCAAGGGCAAGCAGTTAGATCTGAATCCTATGCTGATCCACCTAAAGATCCGTTGACGTGCGTTTCTCTAACACATATTCAATGGATGTGTGCTCTGCTGTTGCACTTAATCCCTCAAAAAAACTGCAACACTTCCTTGTTCTTTTCAGTATAGGAACTTCAGTTGCCATCTTAGGCTGGAGGGAAAAGTGCTTGGGCAGGGCGTTGTGCTGAGGCTCTTGGATTCTGTGCTGAGCCTCACTGTTGACCTCCCTTACTGTCCTTTTTGGGTAAAGGAGAAGCAAACAAGATCCGTTAGATTTCAGTCCTCCACTGAAAGCTTATCAGTTCTAAACCATCATTCCTTGATCAGAAATTAATTAACTGGAACTTCATTAGTTTGCCTTTTACCAGCAAAGGTCTCTAGCCCTACACCTGAGGATAAAAGACCCTTTTATGTCTAGGTCAAAATTCCCATTCAGTCCATGCATGATTTCTTTTCTCTATTACCCAGTAGGATTTTTAGCCTAGTTCTGTCACCATTTGAAGAAAGAGAGGGCTCATAGTTATATATCAGAAAAAGCTGCTACCTAAGAAACTAATCTTTTTGGTTTAAGATGACAGCAGAAAGAGTGGTAACTGCAAAGGAGCTTGGAGCATGGCATTAATGATTGGTATATAAATTAAATGGAAGCCTGCAGCAATCTGAGATGAACTTCATTTGCACAGGACATTGTGGCATATAATATCTGGTATGAGATTATATACTAATCTTTTCATTCAGAATAAAACATGTAAATATCAGGAGTAGGTAGTATTAGATACTTCAGTTATTAAACTTGGGCTTGAGTCCCTCATTGTACAGAAAATGACATTGTATTTACATGTGTGGTGTAGCACTGGGAGAAGAAACCAATTTTCTTTCTAGTCACCTGCCTGATTAAGTCTGGCAGTGTTATCTGGAGCGTTTTTAACACAGAAATACTTAAATAACGTTTACTAAGCACTCTTCCATTTTTTCAACTACTGTCAGTCACTCCTGAGAGCTGTACAAAAATAAATCGGGACTTTTTGCACCACAGTTTTTTATACATTGCGAGGTTCCTGGAATCTTTGAACACCCGTCTGTGCTACATTCTTGAGTGCTGAACCACGTTAGTTGTTTGGAAAGCTTGTTTAAGGAAACAAGCTTTGTTTCTCAGTACTCACTCTTTAAAGTAAAATAGAAGTTTTAAACTGCTTTTAACTATTCAAAATTGCAGAATGATGGCCTCGCAGGAGCAGGTCTGGCCAGTCCCAATGAAGGCAATTGGAGCACAAAACCTTCTGACAATGCCTGGAGGAGTGACCAAATCGGGGTATCTTCATAAAAAAGGAGGCACCCAGCTGCAGATCTTGAAGTGTAAGTCGAATGAGTATTAACTAAATTAGGTGTTTTAAATGCTTGCCTCTGGGGCCTCTAACACATATCATGTTAGCAGACTCTTTATTGAAGCTGTTCTTCCACTTACTTTGTACTGGAATACAGTTTTACCTGAATATATGTATGAAAGACCCCTACTGAAAGATTTCTCCTTTAATTGTTTTGGAACTGTAAATCTTAAATAACAAATGTTGTCATTTATTTTGCTTGTTTAAATTTCTTGTCAAGTCCTTCACAAGTAAGATTTTTCAAGACAGATTCCTAGGATAAGTATCAATTTCAAATACTCTTTTCTAAAAGAAATTAGTACTCAGCTTTTTTTTTCCAGTTGGTTAATCTGTACTGGAAAAATATCCCAACTCCTGTTGCTGTTGTGAAATGGAAATTTTCTCACTGCCAACATTGGGCTGCACTTAAAACCAGTAATTTCTTTTGAAATCAGAGTCTGTTTACATGGAGAAAACTTCAGGTTTTGGCTTTATTTGTGTGCTATTCATATGCTATTCCTGTTTATATTGAAGCTATACATATATAGTTAAGGACAAAGATTACTGCCTTTGATATAGGAAGGAGTCTTGGCCCCTTTCAAAAAAGAAAATAGAACATCATTTTATTGGCAGCATTATGTACTTAAGGTGAAAGAAGAGATACCATCATGTTTTTGGGATGGATGTAAATAAGTATTTGTAGCCTGTAGCTACCTTCCCCCTATTGTTTATCCTGCTAGTAAAGGAGCACAGGTGGAGGTCAGACCTGCAGTCTCTGAGGCTGCTTTTGAAGTTTTCAGATCAGCTGCCTCTCAAAAGAGGGAATCAAATGCTCCTGAAACTCTGTGAATAGACAGCTTTACCATGTGATTGATCATCAGCAAGCTGTCCCTTAACTAGTTCGTGCTCATTTATAATGATTAATAAGGTTACTAGAATCTTAAGCAATAATTTTACCCAAGATCTAGTTATTGTACTGCCCTTGGATTCATGTTTTGTTCACTTTTTATCTCTTCAGGGCCATTGAGATTTGTGATTATCCACGAGGGATGTATCTACTATTTTAAAAGCAGCACATCTGCATCTCCCCAGGGTGCCTTTTCTTTGAAAGGTTACAACAGGTGAGTGCCAAAAACTTGTTTAACACCCGAACTCCTTGTAGTTAATGCAAGAGACTATGGGCTTAATTTCCAACTAAGTCAAACACAGCTACATCTGTTCTTTGGGTTAAGCATTTATCTTGGATTCCAAGAGAAGTATTCCTTTCAAATTGTGTATATGACATTTCCAGTGCTTGGCAAGTGGGTAGCCTTCATGTTCTGTAATTTGACCAGTAAAGCTGTATGAATTGCAATGGGCTTACTCTTGTTATTGACTTAATGCTTGTGCAGATAGATGTGGATTCTTTCAGACAAATGATCTTTGTTCTGTAGGGATTTCGATGATCATCACAAAACTAGAAAGGAATCAGAAAGGAAAATTTATGGAGTTACTGATTCAGCAACTCTAGTGTCAAAACTGTTTGAACTACAGAGTGATAAATAAGAGAACGCACATGCAGGATGTCTTAGTCGTTTTGCTACGTTTTAAATCTTAATATTTGCTTTGCAAGTTGAAGATGAAAATATATGGCTTTCAGGTTAGCCAGTCCTGTCAGAGTCTGAGTGCAGCAGACCTACAAGGCCTACTAATGGAAGTCCAATCCAACCTTAGGAAATTGCTAAGAAAGGTTTAATGAGAGAGGGAATGTAGAGAAATATCAGTGCAATTTTGTTGGTTTTGCATATGTTATTATTGTACTGTATAATGTTCTCAGACTTCTGGAATAAGGAATTATCTTTTCTTAGACTATGACAGCTTTTCTAACTGAGCACAACAGTGGCATATTTTAGGGGAATGCACTTGTAAACATTGTAGCTAATTAAAAACTCAAGATTAATTTGTAGAAGAAACCCATGGTGTAATGTGGTTGTGACACTAACTCTTGTAATCCACATTAATATGAAAAACACCACGGAATTTGTAAATACTAGAGACTGTGTTATTGCTTTTTATATATCTGCACTCTAGCAACCTCGTGGAGACCTTGGTTGGAATAGGGACCAGGCCTCAGTATTATGCCCAGAGGGAAACATTATTGAAAAAGAATTTGAAATGAAAGAATTATTCAACTGGGTAGTTGCATGAAGGGGTTTTTATTTTTTTTTTCCCAGAGGAATCTCAAATGAGGAAATTCTGTATACACACAAAAAAAGAAAGAAGTTGAGTTATGCTTGTTTTAAAATAGTAAAAAAAGTGCAAGAAAGTGTTTATGAGGGAAAAGTGACAAAATTAAGTTAACTTTTAATATTAGTTTTCCTAATTTTCCTTTTTTCATGGGAAGCGTATGTTTTGATTTGTCCTCTGAAATAGTGCCTTTCTGAAAGAAGGACCACAAGCACCCTAAATACTTCTTACTGTGTGTGACACTTGTGAATTAATGCAGTTCACTAAAACTCTTGAACACGTCAAAGCATCCGTTCATCATTCTGGCTGGCGGTTGAATGAGTGCTCTTCCTCCTGTCAGAGCTCTTGCATTGTCCTTTCTGCCACTTAAATGGAGAAGTACTACCAATGCACATATGGGGATTTCTGTGGTGTTTTCCTGGGCTTGGGGGTTATTTTTCATCAGGCCAAACTGGCCAGTGTAACTGCTTTCTGTCAGAGCTTTCTGACTCGCTCAGCAGCATTAACTTTATAGATTAAGGTGTTTCTGTATCGGTCGTTGTGTTTCTCAGGGTTATGCGGGCAGCTGAGGAGACAACATCAAGTAATGTGTTTCCTTTCAAGTTGGTTCACATAAGCAAGAAGCACAGGACGTGGTTTTTTTCAGCTTCTTCTGAAGATGAAAGAAAGGTAACTTTCTTCTTCTTTCACAATATAATTTTCCTTGAAGTGGAAAGCAAATCTTGGACTTCCCTAAAATCTAAATGAACTGGAAATGCAGCTGTCGCTGAAATTTGTATACCTAGTTCTTTGGACTCCTCTGAAAATCATGTCTGAAGTTTTAACTACTAAGTTGGTGTTAGTTCAACTTGTAATTTAGGGAATGGCTGTAAGTGTCATACTAGATAGCATATGTTTCTCCATATTCCATAAATATTTCATATTTATTTTTAGCCAAGGAACAAATATTTATATGTTTAAACCTTTGATAAAGTATGAAAACTGTTCAGTTAAATCTCTTGCCCATAAACTTACTACAAATAGGTACCTGGTTTTGGAAATAACAGCTTGAAACTTGAAAACTGAAAATTTAATATTTCAGTATGTTCTTACAACATTTTAGGCAGTCAAAACATTTGACTGAGTCCTTTCAATATAAAGTCATGGATATATACTACTTCAGTGTGTGTTCCCTGCACAGCTGCTCTGTTCTTACAGAGGACAGATACATCTGTGTTTAACGATTTGAAGATGGTTGTGTTGAATCATGTATTTTTATTTTTGTTTAGAATTGGATGCTGTCCTTGAGGAGAGAAATTGATCACTACCATGAGAAGAAAGAAACAATAACAGAATTCAGGTATAAGCCCTTAATCTTTATTAGGTTTTTATCACTTTTGCACTAGCTCTTGACAGTGGTGCTTTAGGCTTTTCGCACCTACAAGTAACTTGCTGTTGAATAAGAACAGGTGCAGTAAGACCCAAGAAAGAAGGCCCTTCCTAATTCATACTTTAAAGAACACCAAGACAAAAATAAATCTTTTTACTAAGAGAACTTTAAATGTCAGCTTTGTGTAATACAATCTTTTTAAAAGACAGCGGCAACATATAAGACTGTTAATTGGGGAAATAGGAACAGATGGCTTCTGCTTTTCCAACATTCTTTTCCAGTGCTAGAACCCTGCTAAACAGAAGATACTCTGTCTTTTTTTTTTTGCAGTGACTCTGGTTCCGATGCAGACAGTTTCTATGGCTCAGTAGAACGTCCCATTGATATCAAGTATTCTCATCATTCAGCAGATAATGAAGGTGACAAATCAGACACTGATAAATAAGACTTCTTTATTTGTTTCTTTATGTCTTCTGGATTCTGCAGGAATTATTCCCGTAACTTAAGCAAACTGTTCCATTTTGCAACTGGTTTTTTTTACAAGGTGTATAGCTGTTGTAGTTTTAAATCAGAAGCAGATATTCTGTTAGTGAAAATAAAGAAATTCAGATCTTTCAAGGAGGTTAGTTAGAAGTGAGGACATGACAGAGAGCCTGTCTGGAAGGCACTCACAACATATTTCAGCAACTGACTTCTAGTCAAGAAATATATTAGTAAAATCCAATATGAGAAACCTTGCCTCAGGGTTCAACAGAAATCCTTTACTAGGCCTTTTCTCATCTTCCCTTTCAGATTTCTAAGGGCAGGGTTGATGGGAGTGAGTACTCTCATTTCCTGAAGGGAAATTCCTGACTATTTTTCTTGACTAAGACAAAAAGGCAGGACTGAGTCTTGTTAGGAAATCCGGTTCAATTGCTGCAAAGCAGAGGAAAACCAACTCATCAGCATTTCATGTGGGATTGTAGTTTAGTCCTTCTGTGTTTATGGGAGGGAAGGTTTGTGTGCAAGATGAATTATGGTAAGAGGCCTAGTAGGAGTTTAAATTAGGAAAATTATCTGATAAAAATCAGTTCTTCTATTCTTACGTTTTTCTCTTTTTAGTGCATTCCTCTCATACTGTTTTTGAGACTCCTCTTATAATCAATAAGAAAGTATGCCTAGAAGTAACATGTTTTTCTTGTCTTGATTATTCTGATTTACAATTAGAGGCAACATTGAAACCACTTAAGCCATTTGTTGTGGTGCATTTTTTTTTGTTGCCAGAGCAAGGCACAGAGTTAATTGCAGATCACTAGGCTTGCTTAGGCTTCCATATTGCAAAATCATAAATGTTTCTGTGTTAGGGTTAAGTTTTGGGGATTATATTTTTTCCAAGTGGTTTTGCCAATGCATCCATGCAGTTGTGTCTCTGCAACTGATTAGAATTTTTCTCAGGAAGGCTATAGCACTAGACTTTTTAACTTAAAAGTTGGGAAAAAATTTCGTATTTAGTGTACTTCATCTCCCCCTGTTGTAAGTGATGGCTTTCTTAATTGACATTAAAATTTCAGGAAACACCTATTCTAGATAGCAGAGAGGTGGGCCAAAATTATTAATTGTTTTTTTTACCTCTTTAAAAAAAATGCTGAAAAAATATTTGTTTATTAAAGAGCCCTAAGTAGTTGATACTCTTTCTTGGTTCCAGGACTACTTATCAGAGTCTCACACACTTATTTTTATCTGCAGATTACGACCAGGAGGAAGAGGATGAGTCCTACTTGCAGCCAGATACTTGTGACATAGTGAAAGATGGTATGTGATTTCTTTGATTCCCTTTATGAAAGGCCTCCAGTGAAGGCAATATTCACATGGAATGCCAGGTTATTTTGCTTTGGTCATAACTAAAACATTGCAAGTGGTAAAATAACTGAAGTAATGCACGCGTATCTAATCTTGAGAGGTATTTAGGGTCAGAAGTTTATAGTAACAGCAGTAACCACTTACAGAAAGTAGAACATGCTTGCAGGCCTCCTGCCCTGGATGACCTCCATCTGGCCATCAGTCTGGAGCAGGACTAATGCTTTTAATGTAGTCTGTTTTTTCTTTATTTTTAGCAAAGAGAAAAGCCTTTGCTAAGTCATCACAAGCCATGCCTGAATAAAAATAGCAGGAGTTTACTGCCTATAACATGAAGAACTATGCTGAAAGTTAAATGCTTATCCAGCCTTTTGGGTACTGTCAGACCAGATGCCAGTGAAATACCATAAATCACATGGAAAATTAATGTGAAAAGTGTTGTTTGTTGACATACTGTATTTCCCCTCAGAGTGTCATGCTTTTGGATGTCTTCTTTCTGCAGATATGGTGCTGCCCCCAGCATACCCACCTCCACCCGTTCCTCATGTCAGAAAAGCTGCCTACCCAGAAGCAAGGGCAAATTCCTATGCTGGCAAACCTACAGCACCAGCACCACCACCACCTCCTAAGAGGAGCTTACCTGATATCAAACTAGAGGATCCTGTAACCACGAGAGAGCCGCAGTTGCAGTGCCGAGCTGAACCTAATCTAAAGGTTCAGTCCTCCAGCCGGAGACTAAGTGAACAGTTGCCCCCTGTGCCCCCTTTGCCTGTTTTCAAGAAGCCTGTGTGTGTCAAAGAATCTCACCCATTGCCTCCAGACCCTCTGCCTCCAGCCCAAGTTCTTCCTCTTCCAGAAGGATGTGAGAAGCTAAAAAATTTAAACCTTTCACAGCGAACTCCTCCTCCACTACCAGCCAATAAACCCAAGCTGTCACAGCTCACTGAAAAACCAGTGGAGCTGAAAGTGCCAAGAGAACATGGTAAACCTGGACTGTTTGTGCCACCAGTGCTCCCAAAGCCACCTGTGCCAAGCCACCAGCCCCCTGGAATCAAGCCTAGAGCAGAGAAGTCTTCATGTCCCCAGTTACAGTAAGTGTGAAAACACAATGCACTATTATGTTTTTCCATTGTGTATTAGTTAACTAGTAGACAGACATATTTCTCAGATTCATAGTGATACCTGTTTCTCTTCCCTGCACCATCCCTCTATTCCTCAGTGTTGTGCTTTTATTGCCTGTGTTTGTTATTTGAAAATTCTGTAATGAATTTAGTTTCAGAAATAGTTCAGAAAGAAATAGTAGATAAACCAAAAAAAATAATTATACCAAAATTTTATAGTTCATTTGTTTTCAGGTGACTCTCAAAGCCTTAATAGCCTTTGATTGCAGTGAATAAGAAGACTTTATGTCAGAACCTCAAGGAACTACAGAAACAATTTTAGGCTTCTGTGGTGATAGGAAATGTGTTCCATTTTATATTAAGATCAACTTCAGTAAGGGATGTGGAACTAGTTATGGTGGTGAATCAGATGAAAATATTTTTGTCCATGGGATCATTCAGCAGCTCTGAAGAACAAATAATACACTCTTTAAAGACAAAATACAAGGAAGACACTGACAGACTGGAGTGAGTCCCATGTCAGGCCACCAAGATATTTGGGCTATAGCATATGAGTGAGGAGAGGCTGAGAGAACTGGATTCATTCAACCTTTAGGAAGACCAATGAGAGATGACTGGTACCTGCTACTACTTAGTGGGTGGGTATGGCAAGACAGAGCAAGACCTCCTAGGTCTGCAGTGTTTTGGGATTAGAGGCAACAGGCAGAAGTCACAATTTGGGAAATTACAGGTAGGTATTAGGAAAAACTTTTTACCATGTGGATGGTGAAACACCAGAACCAGGTAGCTGTGGAATCTCCATCCTTGGAGATACTCAAAACTTGATTGGTTATAGCTTCCTGAGCTAACTGATCTGGTTGCACCTCTTTTGTGCAGGAGCTTGGACTAAATGACCTCTAGAGGTCTCTTCATACCTAAATTAATCTATGATTACTCAAATTATTTTGCCTTCCAGCTCTGGGGCCCCCATCACAAGAAAGGTGTGTTGGCCTGTTGAAAGTGGTCCAGAGGAGGCCACTAAGTTGATTGGAGGGCTGGAGCACCTCTCCTGTGAAGACAGGCTTGGGGGAGTTGGGGTTGTTCAGCCTGGAGAAGAGGAGGCTCCAGGGAGACCTTCCAGCACCTTCCAGTACCTAAAGGGGCTACAAGAGAGCTGGAGAGGGATTTTTCACAAGGGCATGTAGTGATAGGACAAGGGGGTAGGGCTTTAAACTGAAAGAGGGAAGGTGTAAGTTTAGATTAGATATTAGCAATTAATTTTTTTACTGTGAGGGTGGTGAGCTGTTGGAAGAGGTTGTCCAGATAAGTTTTGGAGCATGGAAGTGTTCAAGGTCGGGTTGGATGGGGCTCTGAGCAACCTGGTTGAGTGGAAGGGGGGTCAGAATGAGATGATCCTTAAGTTCCCCTTCCAACCCAAACCGTTCTATGATCTGGGGGCTAAACTGAAATTTCTGTTCTAGTTTTACTATCCCTTCAGTGTTTTGTGTAAATTTGTTCTGTTTTCCTGATGACATATCCTTCAGTTTTCGTTCTGTTTCTTCCAGGAGATCACCACCAGATGGACAGAGTTTTAGAAGCTTTTCATTTGAAAAACCAGCACTACCCTCCAAGCCAAGCCAACCTGATGATGATAACTCTGATGATGACTATGAAAAAGTAAGATTAAACAGATGATCCATTCTCAAAGAATATTTTTCCTTGCTCATGTATACTTTTGGCAATTGTTTTAAATACATTATTCCAGGAAAAGAATAGCTTCCTGAAAGTACAGTGCTGCGTAATTTTTTTTTTTTTTTAATTTCTTTTTGAGCCTCTTTGAGAATGCCTTGATAAGTTCTGGATTTTAATACTGGATATAAAGGAGAAAAAAGCATAAAGTGTTGATTAAATCACCATTAATAATTTCAGATAGTGATGGCTGTAACTTATTTGCAAAACATGTTGCTCACGTTTTGAGTTGTCATTGACTTACAGTGATTTTATTTTCTTCCTGTTTTTTACAGGTCGGGCTGCCTGCTTCAATATTTCTTAATACCTCTGAATCCTTCGAAGTTGAAAGGTAAAAATGTGACTTTTAAAATAGTTACTTGGAAGTCCTACCAAAACCTGTACTGAGCAGTAGTCCAAAGATAATTTTGATAGGTACGACTTGTGTTTAAAAACACACTACAAGTATTTAATATGGAAATCCCTTCTTAGGGAAGTTAGTTCAGTGCTCATGTATCAATTGATAGATGAGAATGCAACGTGATTTTGCTCCATTTGGGGAAGGTTGTTTTGCCAGGAAAGTAGATGAGACCAGAAAGCCAGATCTTCTGTGCTGCACTGCTGGTTTGGATGTTAGAACAGTGACATTCTTTCAGTGATGATCTACTATGAATTATTACAACTGATACAGAGATTTGTAAAAAAGAATTTTAGGACTGTAGGCACTTGACTTATCTGAGCCATAAAATGCTAATATATGTAATTGCTTATTCTTTTTAGGATATTTAAAGCTAATAGCCCACAAGGACAACCGCAAAATGGATTGTACTGTATTAGGAACTCATCTACTAAGCCTGGAAAGGTAACTTGCAATTGCTGAATCTACCCCCCAAAAAACTTCTTGATTGAGACATATTGTATCTTATGTATGACAAAGTACTTAATGATTTAGATGGGCTCTTTTCTTAAAGCAAGAAAATCTGAGACAATTGCTATCCTGTCAGAGATTTCTTTTTTTTTTAGGCTGAATTTTAATTGATTCCTCAATAATACATTGACTTAGAAGAGCTTGGTTGCATAGACTGAATATGTTGCATTTTTCTTCTTCAAGGTATTGGTTGTATGGGATGAACCTGCAGGAAAAGTGAGAAACTACAGAATCTTTGAAAAGGTTAGTCGCTGCACTCTGTGTGCATGTGTATATTATATATGTTTGTGTGTGTATAAAATGTGGGTGCATATAGGTATATATTGGAATTAGTAAGTTAAAGTCTAAACTTGTTGCCGTTCCTGAAAGTAAAAATCAGCTGATTTACAAATATCTTGTCCAGGATGAGAGTTTGAGTACTCAGATCTGGGCTGTCTAGTTGGTGTATCACACAAAAGATAAACTGTAAATGTTCACATCTAAATTTCAGCTCCAGTTGAATCCTAAAGGATGGAATATTAAATTCTTGAGTTTGCAAGGCAGTCATATGTTTGAAAGAACTTCTTTAATTCTGATGATGGGGTTTCAGCTTTTTCTCTTTAAACAATGAGTTGGAAACATTACTGTCAATGATTACATATGGTTTCTGTTCTACAACAGGATGACAAGTTTTACCTGGATTCAGACATCATGTTTTTGAACATGGGAAGTTTGGTTGAGTACTATAGCACTCATGTGTTACCTAGTCATGACAGCCTGATGCTTCGGTGTCCTTATGGTTACTCCAAACCAAGGTGACATGACAGCCCTAGTTCACTGACACCCCACTGCCCTTGAGTCGACTGTGGACTCCTGCCACTGCTGGACATCCTGCTGTTTGCACACACAAACTGAGTCTGTTCCCACCATTTATTCTCACATGAATTGTATATAAACACCATATAAAGAACTCTTGGTAAAACCTTACAATCCAGATCCGTGGATTTGATGGTCTTTTCTTTCAAAAAGATCTGAACTGATTATGCTGGGAAAGCTGTCCAGGATACCCAGACTTTTTATAAAACTGCTGCTATCACTAATCTTCTTGGAATGTCAAAGATGGGCATGAACAAAGAAGTGGACTGAATACAACTGATCCAGAAAATGGAAACTTGTGGACGTATATCAGAATTTACTTGTGACAGGGAATACTAATACTCTGACTTGAAGGTAGTGCTCCTAAAGTCAGCACTGGTGCTCAACTGAGATATTCTTTTGTATTACTTGTATAGTTGACGTGTAAATAATGAAGACTTCTGTGCAAACTATTTGATTTACTATGGGTAAAGATGATCAGGAAATCTGGCTTTTTTTTTAAGCCACCTCATACATACGTGTACCTTCCGAGTACAGTGTCTGCAGTAATCACTGTCAGGTATTATCCAGCTGATACAGTTATGGCATCTCAGTCTGAATCTGTATCCACAAACTTCTTTTTTTTCTGTTGCCTTTTCAAAGTTTACACATGCCCATTTTAATGTTGTTACCACTAGATTGCCACAACTTTAAAAACATAACAAAACCATCACCTAATAAGAATTTTCTGTTTATGAAAACAATAAACCAGGATTTAGTCCCTAAGGAATTTTCCTTACTAATCAGATGTAGTATGAGGATCATACACAGGAATGGAGGCAAGAAACTCTGCCTCCATCTTTTGCAAGAGACAGACATACACAATATCAGTCTTTTGATCTCTGTTCCTGCTCTAATAGGGTTTATGTGTATATTAAGTACTCAAAATTCAGATTTCATTGAATATCTTAAGTTTCTAATTCCTTTTATTTTAAATTAGTATCCCTGTGATTCACTACTCTGACATGATTGACTCTAAAGAAGGCTCAGCCAAGACAGCATTTAAAAAACATGTTTGGCAAATACATATATGTATATCAGAGCAAGTTCAAGTTTCTTACAGTATTCACATACACTGTTTAGAAAGTAAATTTTTCTCTGTCTGGGAATAATTGACTTCATTGTGTCATGACAGTCATATTTACAGTATGTTCTCTTTGGGGCTCTATTCAGGTTTTTTTTCCACCCATACACTCAGAAGATTTTTATATTGTACACATACATCTACAACATAACACTTTCTTTACTTGTGTAATACAAGAGTTGAAAATATGTAAATTTTTGTGTTAATGCCGTTTTGTATCTAAATGTATAGATTTCTGAAACAGATAAAAACTTTCAGTGCCAGTTCACCTCATTTTGTGTGGTCATCTTTAATTTCGTGGGTGTGCATTTTAATGCTCTTTTTGTAGTTGTGTTAGATACTGTTGGACTCTTCTAACCATGAAGTTAAAGGAATTAGTTGTCAGTCCCCTCAAGAAGCAAATCTTCATGTAAGCAACGCTGAGAAATCTGGCATTCCGGTCATCAGACGGTGCAAGGTAATCCCCTCATCCCTCCAGAAACAGGTAGAAGGGTTCCAAACAAATCTGCAGTCACTTGCACACTTTTCTCCAAGCCCTCTTGCTCCTATGTACTAGTCTGTTTAATGCCAAATCAAACGAAGTTAAATTTCTGGTGTTGGTAGGGAAGAAAGTCACAGCTAGAACACATGGCTCAGTCTATCTCCTATACCTCTCACTAAGCTGCCTCTCTTCATTCCTTCACCACAAAGCAACCTTTGTGTCTTCAGCCTCCTGCAAGCTCCTTAGCTTTAAAGGAGTTTGTTGGGAAATGTAGAAGCATTTGATGAGCAAAAACAGTTTATGAGTTTGGTACTATCCAAGTTAAAACTAATTGATACTAGTTTGGAAAAAGTCTTGCTTCCTCTGTCTGAACCTCCAGTAAAAAGTGTTACAGGTGCTATTTGGGAAGGGGGGGGGTTGCTGTTCTAGGGGAAAGAAAATTAGAGTGCTTTTGAAAATTAAACAAAGGACAATCAATCAATAGGCAGCATGTCATAAAAAGTGAATCAATATCCAGACACTTTTTATGACAATAAAGGTGCTTCGTGTCAGCAGTCAAGTATTCCCTGGTTCAGAACTTTAGTCTTTACAAGAATGTGTGTGAGGAAGCATCGAGAGCATTTGTAGCCTCTGGTGCTTCATCCTTTGGAATGTGCAAAAGGGCACTGAAGATTTTGGAAGTTTTAACTGTGATTACTTAGAATCTGGGGACATCTGCTGGTCAGCCTGTTCCACGCAGGGATCCACACAACCTGATTCCAGCTGCTGAGCATGTGCGTGGAAGTCATTAGAGAGAAATCAATCTTAAGGGACTTCAGATAGAAGCTAGAGATTAAAGCTAACTTCAGGTGGAAACTTAATGAGCCGGGTCTTTGAAACTTAAGAATCTTTTGGCTCACCTCTCACATATGTAGCAATGTTGTTTAGCAAAATTACTCATTTGAATGTCTCTTAACCTAGATGACAACCAAATTAATTCATATTTCTGTGTTAAAATTATTCTTAAAATAGACTTTGAGGTTGAATTTACCTAATGGACTTCTGAGCACCACCTAAATTTATCCACTTTGTGAAGCATTAAAGAGTTGTTTTGAACATTAAATACTTCACCTAGCAGCAAGCAAATTGCATAATGTTGCAATAGTTTCTATCTCATGAAAAAGTCAACTCCTTGATCTCAAGGAGGGTTTTTTTTCCTAGTAGTGGGAGTGCTTGAGATGCCTGTAATTACAGACCCATCAATAGGACAGCTGATAGTTCTTTTTCTATAAATACTCGAAGTACCAAAATATCAAATACTACTCCAACTTCTAGAGCAGAGAGCATTTGAGCTCACTTTAATACTGGACAGGCTGAAGTGATCAATCAAGTTCAGTAGGCTTCAGGTATGTAGCAAGCCTTGTAGCACAGCCAACTCCAAATCTATTCCTTCAGGGCTTCCATTCCTGTATCTTAATTACAGGATGGTCATTACAATCCCACACTTGTACCTCCTTCCTTACAGCATCTAGTTCCTAGGAAGCAGGTGATCCAACCTCTCAGGTTCATGGCGTGGCCCTAATGGGCATGTAATCTTGGAGATAGCAAAGAATTGTTTTTAATGTCACTTCATTCACATATATTCACTGGAGGTGGTTTGCACAGAAATGACAGTAATAACCATTTACAGGATTAGATCTCTGGATATATAAAATCCATATATATGTAAAATAGATATCTAAAATGAGGGAAAAGCACCTAACCCTTCTTTGAGTTACCACCTTCTCTGCCTTTTAACGACCACTTTGTGCAAATGCCCTCTGTGTATGATCTGGGCACAACCAGTTCTCTGGCTGGGGGGCTGATGTGCGCTGAAATTCTGATCTGGAAAGCCCTTTACTTGGATGGGGTTTTGCTCCCATAGGGAAGGCCAGTGATGTGAAAGGGCCACCACAGCAGCACAGAAAACAGAAGAGTTTGTTCCATGGAAACTTACTAAAGGATTTTATTACAGGGCACATATGGAAAGATGTGCCAGGTGTGGCCTCACGAGCTGTGTGTTTTAGGCTTCATTGATTATGTTGTGCTTTAATTTACACTGTGCTTTAATTCATGGTTGGGGTTTTTTTCCAAGGAAATGCCAGCCACACCCTAACCATGGGAGTGCTGATGAAAATGTGTCATTTTAAAATTAAATATGACTTAAGGGAATTAAAAATTTTATATTCTAATATTACAAAGCTTCTCTCAAGATTAATTAATTTTCTCCTATATATAATAATAGCTGAAATATGAACTGCCTTAAAATACTTTTTTTAGGCTTTTCAGCCCTCCTCATTACTTTGAACTTGCCCTGGTACCTTTTTCCTTTCTTTGTTTTACTCTCTGCTTGTAGTTCTAACGTTGGTTCAAAAGTTCTAAACTTCTTTTAGTGACATTTTTCCTTCTCCTACTACTAAGGATGAAGATGTTCATCAGAGAGCAGCTAAAAACAATTTCAGCAGCTCTAGTCACACTGGAATTCATATAGAAGCAACTTGCAGAAAACATAGAACTAGAAGGAAGATGATACTTAGGAAGCCATAGATGTTGCAATTGAAAGAATTGGATTTACTTGGAAAAGCATTTTGGAAAAACAACCCCAAACCTCCACAAAGAATGTCGGTTGCTGGAGTTCCTTTGGCTGAAGCAATCATTGCACCTTTGGTTGCATTTGACTGGAACTGTTATTAACCAGCTTGAACCATGTAGCTCAATTTACATTTCATCTCAGTCATGTATAAAAATTTCTCTGTGCTTCCTGAGCAAAAAGTCAATATCTTTCATAGTTAAAGCCAAAGCGGCCTCTCAGTTTAACAGATTTTATAAAATCTGGCAACATTTAGTATTGGCCTGTTCCAGCTGCTCTGTCCTTTTCCCACCTGCTGCTTCAGTTATCTTTATTTTTTCAGCTCAAACAAACCTCCAATGTGTTTTTGTTTACTTGCGGAGGGAGGTGAAAGTAGACCAGAATACATTTTTTTCTTTCATGTAGTTTTCCTATTGAATGTTTCTCATATGTACTTTAGAGTTTGTCTCTACATATGATTTTCAGTCCACTGGGAAAACTCTCCTTCCTTGCATAAATCAGTAGAATTCAAAAAAGCAGCTCCCTGTGAAGAATATGAATTCATATACTTTTAGACATAGCCTTACCTACGCTGACCAAATTTAGTAACACTGCACATAAACTATGAGGTATTATTACTGCTGTTAATCACAGTTTAAAGTAAGATAACCCATTACATAATTTTAAAAAAGGCATTTAAGTTGAATAATTCCAAAGACAAATCCCTCACAAGTCTTTCAGTAGTAATGCTGCATGTGCTTAAGCTCCCTTGTCCCACCACCAGCACAGTCCTGTGTGCCAGTGAGAGGCACGGCACTTGGGGGCTGCTCTTGGGGTATTTTGTACAGATAATTTCTATTTGTCCATGCACACCCTCCCAGTGCTCCAGCTTTGGTATGACTGGCCTAGAACTGGCTTTTACTTTGCTGGCACAAGGAAGTTCCAATGCAAAGACTCCCCTTTTGAAGGCCCCTGGGGAAAGCAGCAGAGAGTTTGCATACTGGCATTGTTTTATTTAGAGGAACCAGAACTTTGCTTGGGAAATGGAGTAAAAGATCTGTGTGAGATGAAAATGAATGATGACAGTAGGGAAGCAAGTCCTGCCCAGCCAACAGACTGTCAGGACAGAACAGTTCTGGCAGGCCAAGAAAGATCTATCTTGATGCTATCATTCACAGTTTATAGGTAAGAAAGCTGACCTGGAACTGCTTATGTGAAATAAGTGCACCCCATATAAAGGAAAAGATAAATGTCCTAAGGCCAGATGTGTGACATCAATCCAGTCCTGTGCTTCTCTCAGGCAGCTTGGAGCACCAAGAAGTGCTAATGCCAGGTAAAGAGGCCAGCTGCATAAAAATAACTGTACAGTGTTATTTTTCTGATATCTAGTAAAGCCAAACTACAGTAATTTGTAAATGAATACATTCACACTGACACTTGTATTTGAGGCTGTTTGATGTAAGTTGAGGCCAGTGATGCTGCTGCTCGAGCCTGCTAAGGAGAACAACTGACTGTGAATGAGTCAGCAAGAGGAACATCTGTACTGCCTGAGCAGCACCACGTTCTGACACCTCTCGTGGGAACATTTTGCTGTCCTTAGCATCCACCACAGTATTTTTCTGGTTTTTGAAGGCCAGTAACCATTCTCCAGTAAAGGTGCAGATGTGCAGGTGACAAGTGGAAGCCTACTGGCTACAAACTTGCCTTGGTCATTATCCCAGAGCCCTCAGCAGCAGCACAAAGATCTTGAAGGAGTCAAATACTTCAGCCTGAAAACTACTGTGTGGTTCATGCTGTACCTTTTGTTGAAGCTGTAATGCTGCAAACCCAGCTGGCAAGAGTTAACAAAGACAAGTTCTTCATGTCTTAAATAATGCAGCAGCGCTTTTTCAGATTGTCTTGCCTTATTTCTGCATCACAGTGTACTGCTTTAGTGCACGTCAGCCCTCCCTTGTTTTTCTGCCCATGTAACCCTACCTTTGCCTTTGCTGCAGCATTGCCCTTCCTGCAGCTGGGCAGAGGCAGGGCAGGAACCTGGTCAGCTCAAAAACTGAACAGGGAAAATAAACACCATCATGCATCAGCTGTCACAGTCTCGGCCTGCAGAGCGAGTTGGTTGATTCAGCAGGAAGCTGGCCTTGCCCCCTCCCTCAGATTAGCCAGGTAAAACAATATTTTCTCTGGCCTCAAGATTATGGGAGGTGATGCAAGGGGTGGGGGGAAGGCTGGAAGGGCTCAGTGGCGACCTGTGCCCTTGGGCAGGTCACAGAGTAGGACACAAGAAGGGTAAAGGAACAGAACTCTCCTGCAGCAGAAGAGTGAAGAGGAGCTGACAAAAGGCATCCTTTGATTAGCCCAAGCTGCTTGTGCTGCTGCACCCAGTGGTTACACAAACACTGAGAGAGAGAATGAAATGACCCAGCCCTCCCCCAGCCCCTGGGCACTGCTGCTGTCCTCAACATCCCCATCCTTCCTGGCACTGCTGGTCTCGGAGCCGCGCACTGAGCTGGAGAGGAAACCCATTCAGCTTAAAACAGCTTAAAGCAGTATTTTTTTTCTGAGTTGCTTTTAACATGGATTCATTCTCCCATTTACTTTTCCAGACAAGAAGAGAGAGAGCTTTATGTGTTAAATGCCACAGAAGGGAAGGGAAGGGAAGGAAAGGGAAGGAAAAAGATGAAGGAGCATTTTGACAGATAATCAAAGAGAAGACACTGCATGAGGCAGGTGGCTGGAGCCCGCAGGTCCAGAGCAAGGACAAGAGTGTGCTGCCTGGTATGTACACACATCCACTGGGTTTAACACGGGGACAGGAAGGCAAAGTGACTTTAATCCTCTAGGCTTACAGCAACAGTTCTTACAAAAAGATGTTCAGACATAATTTGCTAATCATTAGTAATTACACAAACACATGTCCTGTTGTGGAATGGGTTTGACTAGGCAGATCTATGTCCAGCAGGGCTTTTTTGTCAGATGTGCCATAATCATTCTGCAGCATCACTTGACAACCAAACCATCATTTTTGGAGGCTGAATTCACAGATAAGTTTACATATATCTCTACGGCCTGTTTTCCCATTCTGAACAGTAAACAGATGAAGATTAATTGCCTGAAAGTGAGAAGTAGGTAAGTGGAGTGTGTTTCCTCAGTGGAGCTGGTTGGAGCAGGCTGGATTCCTCCCATATTCCACGGGAGGTGTCTCCCGAAGGCACCCATCAGGTTCTGCTAGCTACAGTCTGTTTCCTTCCCTACTTATGGATAACTTGGGGATGGGAATTATAGACAGCAGAGCAAGAGAGTTCAGTGTTTCTGAGAGCATGTTCCCAGACACCCAACTCTTCATTCGTCAGGCAGGATTCTATACAACAGTGTCCAAAAAGAAGTGTAAAGCAGCAGTCTTAAAATGATACAGCAATGATAGTAAAAATGTACAGAAAATGATGACAGATAACAGAAGAAGTTAAGTTTACAGTTGGTGCTTTACTTGCAGAGACTGCAACAAACTGTGGGTTATGAAAGCTACACAGGATTCAGAAAGATCTTAGGATTCAGAAGATCTAAGGAGATGATTTACAAAGATCTAATCAGGCCTCCTGTATACCAGTTACGCGACGTATCTGCTCTTCCTGAACCAAGCGCACAGCTTCTCCTTAGCCTGGAATTCAACATCCGCAGGATATTCCGCCGATTAAACACCTTCGGGTCTGACAGGTGTCTCTAGCCCTCACCAGGGCAGTTCTCCAGCTCGACTCCCGCGCTCCCGGCCCGCCCGGGCCTTGTCCGAGCTGGCAGGATCAGACACCGCCACCGAGCCCTTATCGCACCGCGTCCGGCCTTTAGCGGTGTCTGCCCGTCCCTATCGCCCGGCCCGCTCCGCGATAAGCCTTGTAGGTGACGCGCCGCTCCTCTCCGCACGGATCCAGCGCCACAAGAATCCCCTCTCCCCGTGTCCCAAGCTCTTCCCGGCCCGTTCCCGGGGACCCCCCGGCGCTGCCGGAGCCGCGGGACCCGCCGGGGGCGGTGCGGCTGCCCCGACCCCCGCCCTCCTCCCACCCCTCCACCAATGGCAGGGCCGCTTGCTCGCCGGGCGCGAGCCCGCCCGCCAATGGGCGGCGCCGTTGTTGGGCTTGCGGGCTGTGGGAGCCGCACCCTGTCGGGCGGGGGCTGCTCGGTGCCTGAGGGGGCGGCGGGAGCGGCGGGAGGCGGGGACGGGCAGAGACGGCGACACAGGGACAGAACACTGGCCGTCGCGGCCCCTTCGCTCCGGCCCCTTCTCCTCTGCCCTCGGGTGAGCGCCGCGGCGGTGCGGGGGAGGCTGAGGGGCGCAGCCGGCGGCGGGCAGGCGGTGACGGGGCGGCGGGCGCTGCGCGGAGCGCAGGAGGGGGCGACGAGGAGAGACGGGGGCGCAGCCGCTGGAGCCGGCTCGCTCAGACCGGAGGGGATCGCAGAGGGGCCTGCGTCTGCCTGGAAAACGGCGAGGGGGGGGAACATGTTTTCGGAAAAACCATCTGCGTGCGGGTGCCCGCCGTGCGCGGCTGCGGCGGGTGCGGGGTCAGCGGGGCGGCGGGGGCGGGACGGCGCTGTGCGGGCGCTGTGCGGGCGCTGTGCGGGGTGGGCGGCGGGGCTGAGCTGCCGGGGGCGCGCAGGTTGCTGCCAGCCCTCCCTCGGGGGACGCGGTGCCCAGCCCGTGCCCGCCGGGATGCTGCGCTGGAATCTCCATCGCACCGAGCGCTGCTGCGGCTGCCGGCGCTGCCCCCACCGCCCTCTGGCTTCACCTGCCCCTTCCCCCGGCCTGCGAGGTGACCCCCCGGCGGTGCGGGGCGAAATGCGGGCATCGCAGCGTCCGAGTCATCGCCCGCAGAGGACGTAGGAGCGAAGGAGGATTTGGGATGCGCGGTATTGGGGGTTGGCGGGGCACCAGCACCGGCAGCAGGCGGGCAGTTGTTTTGTCTCATCTTTTGCAAGGGGTGTTACATTTTAGCGTTTTCAGGGTCTGCTTTTGATACAGAATGTCACATGTCGTTCTGCACGTAATTATGCGCACTCTCTGCGCTGCTTTTAAGGTTGATTCTTAATCTATGTTGGCTTTGGTTAAAACTAGCAATTAGGGAGGGGGAAAATCCAGTCAAGCTGGAAAAATATCCGTGGCTGTGCTGAGATGGGGGCTAGGAGTAGCACGGCATTTAAATCTTTCATGAGATGCTGCTGTAGCTCAATGGTGTAAGCTCATTGCTGGCTTTGTTTTATTCTCTGCTTTTTGGAAAGTTGCGTAGGTCATAGCATTATCATATACCAGGGGTGTGCTGTTTTCTTGCACCGTGACTTACGTCTTTATACAGAGCTTTACAAAACATGTCTACCTTCAGCTTGTGAATTCCCAAACTGCAACTGCTGCTGGATAATTCCTGTACGCTTTGCTGAAAGCTACAGGTATCTCCATGTGCGCAGGCTGTTTACGGCTCTGGTTCTTGGAACGTGACTGAATGTGCCACCGGAATTCTTGGCAGTTCTTCACTGCCACAAATTCGTTCTTTTTTTCTTTTCTTTTTTTTTTTTTTTTTTTAATAGAGCACAATAATTTATTTTAAAAATAAGGAAATACAGGCTGTTTCTAAAATAGGCTTCTGTTTTTGTTAATTAAATATCTCGATGTAACAATTCAGTATCTCAGTAAGGAAATATTCTTTTAAGAGCAGTTGTATAATAAGTGAGGAAGAAATGCAACTATGGATTAGACTTCTGGGGCAGGTGGCTTTGGTGTTTCTTTATATTCAGTAAGCAGATTTGATTCCATCTTGTAAAAATAGTCCTAGGTGAATGTAGTGATCTATGTAATTTACCTCAGTTTCAGAATTTAAGCTTGGGGGTTTTCTTAGGAGAGTTTTGAGGAAGAGGCAATAGCAAGTTTACACATCTTTACTGTAGCAAGATAATAATATATGCATGACTGTGTTTGCATGTTTAAGTATCTTGTAGTTTTTCTGGAGATCTGTTTTCCATATGAGGTTCCATGCTGAGAATAGTGCTTTTTAGCCAAAAACTGTTGTGTTGATTGAATGTTTTCTTTCTGTGGCTGACTGTTATAAAATGGTGTGAGAAATCTGAATCTTTGTGCTTCATTTGAAGCAAGTATTTTGCTGGCGTGTTCCGCCAGTAAGTTCATTAGAGTATGGTTCACTAATGCTGTGGAGTGAAGAAGGTCATTTACTGCATCAGTATTTTTCTGTGACAGCTCTTTTTAGGTGTCTCCAACAGAAAATGACTCAACTGTTCTCATTCTTTGCGATTTGCCATCAGTGTCAAATTGATGTGTGAATGGGGCTCTGAATAACCTCCTCTAGTGGAAGGTGCCCATGGCAGGGGGGGTGGAACTGAATGATCTTTAAGGCCCCTTCCAACCCAAACCAGTCTGTGAATCCATACATGGAATTGGATCATTTGATGAGATTATATAGAGAAAACCCATTTGAGCACTGAGACTGACAGAAGTGGGGATGAAACTACTTCATTCAAGTCTTGGTTTTTGAAGGGTAATTTCGCAGCATGAACTGCCCTTAATAAATCTCATGCAACACTCTGTGACTTGCTGTGGGAGGAGAAAACTGAATTTTGAAGTATCCAATTTTGTTAATAAATAGAGTAAAATAATAGAACTGGAGGTTTCAAAGTAGGAGAAGGCTGCTTGGCATGTTGATGGCTCCTACACATAACTTGTATGGGACAAGTCCTTTCCTAGGAGGCCAGGCAGTAAATCTTGTACCCACTGCTTTTCTGACTGGGGGAAATACTTTTCTTAATTATTAAAGAACTGTAGCAGTTGGGAATAGTGAGTAATTTATAAATCCCAAACTGTTGCTATGCAGATGAGTCAGTCCTGCTCTGAGGGGAAAAATGCATAGTAACCAGACTTGCCCACTGCTTCTATGAAGGAGAGAATATCAGCGCGACTTGTGCTGTGCAGCGGGGCCGCCTGAGGTGTGAGGACATGGAGTGAAAGTCATGCTGAATTTCTGACTTTGGTGGCTCCTAAATTAGAACTTGCTCTCAGACCATGCTGCGTGGCAGAAAGCAATCTCTGAAATATTACTGTATTAGTAATTCAGACTGTAATTAAATATTTCTTAGGCACTTATGGAGTGATGTGTGCTTTATATTTGAGAAGGGTTGTGAGGAGATGTGAATGTAAGTTTACTCTGCTTATTCCATTGTGCAGGTCACTTGACATCTGCTGAGGAACTTGTCTAAAGCTCTTCTGGTAAATTATATGCCTTCTAAAGTAACAGATTCAAAAGCAGGTATATTTTAAAACTAGTAGAAGTTCCTAGATTACCCGAGTTTGGCAGTTTCCATTCATATAATTTAATCAGCCTTCTCAGGGGAATGGGAAAATATTACCTAGTCTTGCTATGTATTCAACATTTTTCTTCAGAAATACTGGTTTTGGTAGGGCTGGGGGTAGTAGCTGTGCAAACCTGTTGGTAGAGAAAGGTGTAAAATGTGAAACATGCAAACCAGTTTATTTCCTGAGGAAAGCTTCTTTTCATCAGAGGTAGTAATGCTTAAAAAGTGCTGGTTTTACACATATATTGATCTATGATAATTTTTACTTTAAAATTAAAATTTATGGCTACTTTCCCATCACTTTGAAGTATTGTGTGTACAATAACAGTGTTCTGTAATAATTTAAGTTAACATTTGTTGCCATCTCAATAAGCATCTGTTGTTTATTTAGAGTAATCTTGATAATCTTTAGTCAAATTGAAGCAAATAATTGATTTCTTTCCTTGCCACTCAGAAGATGTTGTTTACTGTAGTCTTGTCAGTTCAGAAATTTTAGTGGTTGGTAGTTGCAAACATTGTAAGGGAAGAGGCTCCAGGAAATGCCCGTTTTAGAACTACTGCTTTTCAGATCAGGTACAAGCTGAGGTGATAAATAAGCTGAGATGATGTCATTTGCCATGAGGACTCTGTTCTAACATTCTAACCAACGGTCCTGGGCTTGAATTAAGTTGAAGTATTGTTGCTGCTTTGGGGAATTTTAAAGTCTAACTGTTCTTTACTTGAGGGCAAATTAAGTTTCAGAGTAGAGATGGATTTGAATAACCCCTGCCTGTGGGGCTGCTGACCAGCATGTGTGATTGCTGGGGTTGCTGGCCTGACTCTGTGACCCTTCGGAGAAACTGAAAACATTGTCCTTGAAGGTGCAGCCAAACAGGAGCAACAACTTCTTCAGCACCTTCCTGACTCCCTCCTTTGACCTTGCTTGTTAGATTGCATTCTGAGAAATGATCTCTGCCGGCTCTGCTGGATGCACTTGTTATCCACTGAAAGAACAACCTTTCAGCCTCAGACCAGTTGCACTAGCAAGTGAAGCATCAAAAGCGTTTTTCACTCACTAATTTGAGTGGTTTCCCTTGCAGATTAATTAAAAATTAGGATACACAAAACCAAATCAGAATTCTGTTTTAAAACTGCGATGTTAAGGGCTACTCTTTTAAACTGGGATTTGGAGTTTCTGTGCTCTTCAGACTAATTAAACACTCCTTTGCATTTTTGGCTAGTGTATTGGGCTTTGTCTTTTTAAAATTAGTGATTTTTGTACTGTATGTTATGTATGACTTTCAGATATTGATTCTGAAAAAATAAGGAGTAAAATATTTCAGAGTTTGGAGATTTTATTTTCCTTTCATATACGTAACTGAATTGCTGTAAAGGGATCATGGAAACAGGGAGTAGTAAATGCAGTTAATCAGTAACACTTTATGGTATCTTTGATACTTTCACATGAAATGAGTAGATGAATGTTGTGATATGGTTATGCATCAAAGATTAAGGGGAAATCAAATAACTGTACTTAACATCTTTTAAGTTGTTGTAATTAGTAAACATGTAAAAGCAACTTTGGACTAAAAACTGTAATTTGACTTGGAGCAGTAGAAACTTAGTTAATTTGGGGTTTGTTTTTGTTTTGTACCTACACATTTCAAATTTTTGTTGTGGTGCTTTTTATGGTTTTCATTTCTATCTTGTTTTAGATCTTGAGTCTTGAGAGGTCTGATACTCTATTTCAGCTTTATTGTAGCTAACACCAGATTAAACCAGAAAGTGTTGAGGAAAACCTTGACCCATGAAGGCTGCCTTCTGTGGTTTGTTTTTGTTGGCTTTGTGTTTTGATTTTGTTGTTTGGAGGGTTTTTTGTGTGTGTTACATACACATGAGTATAAAGTTACTGTTGCTGCCTTGTGACTGTGGAGGTGAAGGATAAAGCGTATTGTGAGTTTAGTGTTTTAACAGATGAAGTGATTTCTTTAGGTATTGTCACTGGAGAAAATGGATGGAAATCTGTAAAGTATAGATGCTTGTGAAACACCCATTCCAGCAAAAATCCATTGAAAGAAGGCATTGCTGCTGCTGTGCATTAACTGAGAGATGCAATATACTTGGGTTTTTTTCTCCAAAAAATCTTGTCTAGCAAAGCTTTGCTCACTGATCTTGAATGAGCACAGCTTAAAGTATTCCAGAGTTAAAGGGATTTATTTCATTTTTCTCTTCACCTTCTGAACCTGTTAGCTACATTCAATTAAATTTGACAGGAAAATGGTCACTTCAAACATGAAAGGTTTCTGCCAGTAATGAGATAATCTGATGGCCAAACTCGTGCCCTCACTAAGAGAGGGGCACGGCTCCTGGTTTGGTTGGGGCAGCAGGAGTGTGTGGTGTGTAGGTGCCACACACTTCCAGCCGGTTGGGTAGCTCTGGTCCAGTCACAGTGCATTTTGCCTCTTGCAGGGCTGATCTGGATGGGCCAGGGCTCAGATGAAGGGAGGAGCCAGGATGGACTCATGCAGGATGTGGGGGGAACATCAGAACTTGGGATAACAAGAATAAATAGTGAAGTATAGGAGACTTCAGTTATAGGAGATGATGTTTCGTTACTTCTATCATCTTCCTCTAGTTGCTTTCAGTTACTGGAAAACTTTCCGTGGTTTTCAGGTAAAATTCTACACAGCTCATGTGTTGCTTTATTTTTAAATGTCATTTCAAGTTTCCACAGGATTTGAATAATAGATTCAGTGTAAAGCACAAAATTTTATTTTAAATCCAAAGTATGTTTTCTTTCCTTACTGTGGATATAATTTTTAAGTTTACTAGTACACCTAGCAAGGGGTGTGTGTGTTTGTTTGTTTGTTTGTTTTCCCCCCTCCCTCTTGGGCTTAGAGTAAAATTTATCAGATGGTGAGTTTTCAAAGATATTCTGGTAATTTTGGCTATAAGTGATAACTTAGAAGCATTTCAGAATAGTTTTATATCTTCTATAGATGAATTCAGGATAACATGGTGTTTGTTTTTGTAAATTGTTTTTCATGAAGTGTTGGTGGCTCGAAGTATACAGTAAACATATATTTGGTTATGTAGAACAGCTGCAGTACAGTGTTACATTGGTTGGATCTATTAATAGGCACGTAAAATAAATGAACAATGATCTTAGATGTTTGCTTAGATCTCAACTGTCCATATGAAATGAATGGTTTTTTCCCTGTTGTCTTATATAGTGATTTTGGTTAAAAGTTAGTAAATTCTTTAGAGTTTTCCAAAAGCAAGTGAATCATACATGGTTTCGATGGAGAGGAAGATGAGATAGCTATCCTTTATCTAAAGGAAAGCTCTCTTGTCTCTTATGTGTCAAGGAAAGTTGGTGGGTAGGTTTTCATGCCTTGGACTCAGAGAGGACCATCCTGTTGTTCTCTTTGATTGCTGCTACGTGACACTGAACGTCTGCCTGGGTGGTTTTCCCACTTCCCTTTCAATCTCCTTTAGAACTTGCACTAATTTTAAGACCGTTGAATTCTGTGGACCATCTTACACTGAGCTTCTTACCCCTCTTCTGGAGGGAGTGTTTGTGATTGCAGCATAGGGTAAGGATTTTTTTTACAGGTGGGATCCACTTCTGCCATAGTCTTTATTTTTGATCTTGGACACTTACTTTGACTCCATTCCAGTCTATTAATGGAGATGTTGGTTTAAGGACAAGGAAACCCCAGTGAAGATGCCTGTGGCCTCACTTCACAGTGGTGGAATGATAGTCCTTCCAGTATCCTCCAGTTTTCCCTTACTGCAGAAACTTGGGCAGGAGCCAAGAGCAGAGAACAGAGTGAACAGTTTGCTGCACAACTTGGAAGAAGGTAGTCTCTCAAACTGTCCTCTGGCCTGCCCAGCCACCAGAAAATAAAGAGCATTTTGGCAGCTGGTCAACGAAAGCCAGAAGTGGTGAACAGAAGGCTGGGAAGCATGGTTAAAATCTGAATGTCAGCCAGGAAAGCTGGTCTTGCAAATTATGAGGGCAGCCTTATTAATTGAACATTCTGGCTGGTGGAAAAGTTGCCTGAGTCTTAGAGTCTTTATGGGTCAATACTTACAGCTAAAGTGGGGAGACACCCCTCAATGCCTCAAGCAAAGCTTGCAGTGTCAAAAATAAGCCTTTGTAGCTGCATTTTTTACTTCAACTGCATGTTCAATGGGTTTAGGGTCCTATCCACTGTGAGTGAGCTGAAGTGTTGAGATAGCTGGTCTCCCCAGAAGATTGATTGCTATTTTTCTTGCTTTTTTTTCAGTCATTAACATAAGTATATGTGTCCATTAATTAAAACAACCCCCAAATATAAAAAATGTTAAAGACTGCATAATGAAAAAAATATATGAGTAATTAGTTACTTAGGATATCCTGGGTTTGTTTTTTAAAGAGCTTGAGCTTATTTCTTCATTCTCTGTTTTTCAGGGCATAAAGTCATTACTCTGTTCACATACGTTGTTGAAATATGTTAGTTCTGTGCCAACTGTATTTTCAGAAATTCATTACACCCCCAAGTCAAATGAGGGGACAGTATAGTTACTTGGGTCACTTAATGAGACAGATTTCAAATGCCTCTTTTCCTTTGCAGACCTTTAATCAGGACTAGACACCTTCCTAAAAATACTGTTATCAGTTATTGGTAGGAAGACCTGTTGTGATACCAGATATTTAATTGTAGAAGGAAAAGTTGAGGTAATTCAATCTGAAATTTTGCATTTGCTACTTTGCTTCTTGTACTAGTTTTTGCTTGTTTAATTTAGTCCTTAATTTGATGTATTAATCTTTAATGAATAGGATAAATTCAGTTAATTTGACTGCAACTCTAAATTTATTCTTTCAAGGTTTTGACTATCTGACAGTAATCTGGTTATTTTCCCCTCCCTCTTCTCTGTTGCTATAGTAATGCTAAATTTGAACCTTACTTCTGCAGACTTTTTTTTACCTTCAAGTAAGTTTTGTAATAGCTGTGCAGTGTGTTCTCAAGCCAAAATATTGATAATACAGGTTGCTGTTTTTTCATTTGGATCCATCATCTGAGGTGAAGCTGAAATTAAGCAGCTTTACCTTGCCTTCTCTTTTTCTAGCTCTGGCATTAATCTTTTATTCATGTTTTAAGCATACATCATTTAGGGGAAAAACAAGCAAAAAAGGGCCCAACTAAAGCAAAAAAAAGACCAAATATGTCTGTGTGTCAGGAAAACCTGTTTATAATTGTCATTACAGAAGTGAACATCCAAATTGCAAAGTCCATAATATAGTTTAGCATCCAAGTGTTCTTGCAATTCCAGTTTTACAGCAGTGTTCAGGGCTTACCTGATGAGGTACTTTCAGCTACTTTTGGCATGGCTGAACTTCTGATACAGCAAGAAATGAAGGTAATTCTGGCAACTGTATAAAATATTTATGCTCTTACTAGACTTTGATATTTATTTTTTTTCCACATACAAAAAAATGGAGCTGCAAGATCTAACAAGGTTACTAACAAGAGTAAGCAGAAAACCTGAAAAAGACTGTTCACCTGTCTTGTCAGGAAGCATGGGGACAATGAAATAAGACTAAAAATAATTTAGAAACTTGTAAATGACTACATGACAAGTTTGCCTTTCTTTTCAGTGAAGACGGTTTTGAACACACCCACACTGGCAAATAGGTCAACCTGTAGTGAGGTCATAAAAGTGATTGCCATAAAGATAAAGTTGGACTAACAGGGTGCAGATCAGTGGGACTATATAATGTTTACTCTGGAATTTTGAAGTAGGTGATCTGTGTAATTAGAGGCTCAATTGCAAGAATTGTTATTAAATGTCAGGGCTGAAGAGTATTGGATGGCTGGTAGTGATGGTAGTCACAATGTTCAGAGGAAAAAATGATTTGGGATAGTTATTGCATCGTTACTGTGACCTTGGTATACAGACTTGTGTTTAAATGGAGAAAGAGAAGCTGTTCTGAGTGGAGGTAAGATGAAAAGGCTGATACAGCTCTTTGACAGAGGAAGATTTTTTTGAGAAATCTTGACACCTCTCTTCTATAAGATCCCTGACTTCTTGGAGAGGATATGTGGTTAGAGTTGACCTCTTTTAATGTAGAAGTCATATAATGTGCAACATGAACCGTGTGAAAACTAGAGTGATGAAAACTGATTTTAAATGGTGACAGGATGTGTCAAGTATGGATAGAACTGGGTGACCGGAAGATGATGTATTGGAACTATGTAAGCAGTGGAATTTATCAAGGATCAGTTCCAAGATTTAATATTTTCATGAATATTACTGGCCCATTCCTAGTTCTTATACCAATCTCATGTTTTCTCATCAGATGTCAAGAATCGTAAGTACCAAAGAAGGTTTTTTACAGAAAAACTTGAGACCTTAAGACATGGAAAGTAGAAAAAGAAGTTGTATTAAGTAGCATTAAAAGAATTGTATCACTTAAGAATGACAAACCTATCAAAGTTAGCAATGGAGAACAGGATTAGGATAACAAGTATGCTGTTGTTGCCCTGCTAGTATTTTTCTTCAAAGAAACAAAGTGGTATTGACTTTTTCTGGTACTTGTGAAAGCTTATCTGAATTATTGCATCTAATTCCTATCGCCCACCATCAAGTAAAAAGGACATTCAGACTGAAAGAGGTCCAGGGACTGATTCCTGGAACTCAGAGAGTGTCTTGTTTGATCTGGGGAAACCAAGTATGAAGGAGGTTGCTCTTCATGAAAATGAGTGAAGCAACACAGGTGGGTAAAAAGAGCTTTTTGTGCTTGAGACATAAGAACAAATGGGTATAAACTATCCAAGAATAAACCTAATCTGGAAATTAGAAAAGATGGTTCCTAAGCAACGGAGGCAAAGAAGTCTGCAGCAGCCTTCCCTTAGGAGTAGTGGAATAAGGCTCTCTTTAAGATGGAGCTGGTTAGCTTATATAAGGGGAGGAGGAGGGGACATAATGTAATTTTCCACAGTACCTCGGGATTTGAACTTCTTGACCCAGAATATCCATTTGTTCCCAGGATTCCTGTCTTGTTAGTTAAAGATGATGCAGTAACTTGACCAGATACTTCCCAGACACCGCTGGGTACATGGATGGCCCTTGTCTTTTTCTTGGACAAATACACCAGTTGTGTTGTGAGATACAGAAATCTTAGATGGAGGGATAACAGATGTTAGACAAGTAGGATGTTTTAAGTACCGTTTAATGGAATATCCTAAACTGTGTCTTTTGTAGTGGCCATAATTCTGTGTTTTGCTTTCAGAAACCCTAAGTCAACACAGAATAATTCAACAGATTTAATAATGAGCCCTGTATTGTTTTTTCTCCTTTCTGGCCTGTGTGGTTGAAGGAAGCTGCCCACAGCACGTGCATAACTATGTCATTGTCTTCATATGTCCTTTGAGCTGCTTAAAAAAACCCAACTTGGTGCAAACTGAAGGGTTGATGTGGTGAGCACACTCCACACCATGTATTGCCCTGCTGTGTATTGCCCTGCTGTTCCTGTGTATTGAGCTAAGATGCTGTCCATCTAATAATCTTGGAATATCACTTTTTGGGGAAGGATTGTGCTTTTGATTGCACTAATGAGAGACATTCCTATATCTGTCTTACAGAAGATTGGTGGTTTTAAAGGAGACTTGACAGAGAAAAAGGTTCTACTACTTTCCTCCTGACAGAAAGACAGTAATTGGCAAATTGAGAAATTAATGTTCCCTGGGGTTACAATATTTTTCTAATTTATTCAATGGTTAGGACATGTTAAATCATGATTTAATTCCTGCTGAGGTATTTCAGACCCAGGAGGGAACTTGTAAACACTCATTTGTGCAATTGTTTATATCGTTAGCTTGTATTACTGGATATGGTTTTTATATGTGCAGAAATACAGTAACTGCTTTGTATTTTCTCTTCTGCATCTCTGTGTTACTTATTTGTTCTAAATGTTCATCTAGAAAACTTCATTTTAGGAAGGAAGTTCAAGCATGGAAAGTAGCTTGGTTAGGACAGGTTAGAAATTTAATGATGTTTGAAAGGTTCCTTCCTGACTGTGCTTAATGTGTTTTATTGACTTCCCTTCAGCTGTTAGTTGAATTTCCTGTTGATTTTTGGATCCAAATAATTGCCAAAGCAGTGTCTAGCTCTCTCTATGTGCTTAGATTAGTCTTCTTTATTTGCAGATTTAACAGTATTTTATGTTTTCAGAACTAATGTGGAAGACTAAGAACTAGATCTTATCCATTTAAATTGTTGTATTCACACATAATGATTAATATGAAAGGCAAAAAATTACATAGGTATAACATCAATGACTTAAATGGCACTTTCCACATGTTTCAGTCTTAGTGTTAGCTAAATTACATTCAGAATACAGTTTGGGGGGGAACTGATTAGCAGTTATAATTTTGAAAGCTGATAAATAACAGTTTATACTTTAAAGCTTGAGTAAGTGTTCATTGTTATATGAATATTGACTAAATTGACTTAATCTGTTTTATTATTTAGACACTGTGTGAAACAGGTGTGAAATAGAGAGAGGCTCATGTATTAAAAGAAAAAAATCCAAAGTCTGGAACTGTTAGTCATCTCCAAAGTGTGGATGACTTAGCAGATGTCATCTTAAAGCTCTTGCAATGAGGAGAATAAATTTATGAATAGTGGTATTTTGAAAGAATGTATTAATGTGTGCGCAGTAAGGAAACTGTACAAGGTGATTATCTTCACCTTTTGTTCTTAAAGTATGTTTTTCAATTAGACTGAATAGGATTTGTCATGGTAACTGAAAAGGTGTCAGATTAAAGTAAATAATGTTATTACCTTGGAGTAATAGACATAATTACTGAAAAATCAAGCAATTTTTTTTTCTAAGTCATTGAATGGACATGGCATTGGAACCTTAGCAGTTTCTCCCTTCTAATGAACCAGGTAACATGTTTGTTAACTGAAAATACACTATTAAACACTGGAGAGAAGAAAAAGCTTTCTGGCTGTATATGCATTCTTTAGATTTTTAAGTTTTTTTTAATTCCTTTGTCTTTCAAAATTGAAGCTGAATATTGCTCAGTTGTATTAAATTGGGATAATCTTTTCTTTGTTGTATGGTCTAGAACAGCATCCCCTGCAGATGTGGCCTGTGGTTCTGGAAGGGATGCAGTCCATGGTGGAATCATTTGTATTTTCAGTTGCATGTTCAGATCTGGCATTTTGGTCTCTCATTTCATGAGTCATGTCAACTTTTTTTTTTTTTCCCATGTTGTGTCATGTTAGCTGATGACACTTTTTTTTTGTAAGTAACTGTTCTTAGAGGTAATTTTTCCTGTTGGCACTGTGCCTCATAAACACACAAACCCTTAACTGTCCTATGAAGTGAAGGTGCATGTTGATATGCAGTTTGATCTTCGGAGAATAAATCAGGAAAATCTTACTCCCCCTTTTCCCCTCAAGAAGAGCGGGTGTGTATCCTTTACCAAGATTTGTTGGATTAGAGCAGTTTTCCTGTGAAGAACATTGAGGTGTAGTTGGTGGCGATGGCAGGGTCTGGAGCATCTGCACAGAACAAACTTGCAGCAAGGAGGGACAGTACAATGACTGGGCAATGGGCTGTTTGGGTTTTGTTTCCATTAATTCCTTCCTACTTTATGAAAGATCTAGAAAATGGAAGCAAGTTATATTTTAGGTAATGGTCTTGCATAACTTGAGACTTGGAGGAGAGTGAGGAACTTGAGGATGGCAGAGTTCAGGGATAAGGCTGATAACAGACTCATAAATAAGACTAATTTAAGCTAGTGAGATATATTCCTATTATGTGTCATTGAACATCTTCATAAAACCATCTGAATTTTAATGATCTTAATAGAGGTTAATGAGATTAAAGGGGGGAAAATTTTGAAGTATTACCTGTGTTTTTTAGCTGATCTATGAAATTCTGTAGTGTCTAGTACTAACAGGAAACAAAACAGCAGACAAGTATGAGGAAGGAAAGTTAAGGTTGGTTTAGTTTGGAAAAGACAGATGAGAAAAAGTGAAGTAGAATAGAAAAATACATTGATACAGTAAGGTCAGAAACAGTTTTAAAAATCTGGATTGCATTACAGAGATGATTTCTGTAGGGGTTTTTTTTTTACACCAAATATGTTTAAAAGACACTTTAAAAAAAAGGTCACATTCTGTATTAGCCCATGGGACTTTCTGCTGTGAGGTATTGTTACAGTCAAGGGTTTAGCACAGTGCAAAATAAGATTACACATTTTATATCAGTTATGCTTGGAGTATTAGAACAAATGGTATAAAGCATAAATTGCTGCAAATGAGTGTGTGTGTTATTCGGTTCTTAAAACTGCACACAGATCATAGTAATCAGGATATTTGGAGAGTTAAACCCCTAGTTTGAGTTTGACAATTTTTGCCTCTTTGGACAAAGTTTTGATATTTGCTTATAAAAGCCCAAATGGATTTGACTCTGACAGCTACAGAAACTCTTCGTATGCAAAAGAGAATGCTACAGAATCTATTCCTTATGAAATCAGGGCAGTTGACTAAATAAGCATCAGGTTTAATATTTGATCATTAGAATTTCCAGACTTGGTTGCAGACTTGGTTTTTGAGAAAGAGAAAAACTTTAAAATCTGGATCTACTCATTTCCAGCTTCAAGGCAGCTGAAGTTGAATGGCCAGTGTAAATTACACCTATCTTGTGTGGGGACTTCTGGATAGGGGTGTCATAGAATATATTGGTTTCTGCATAGGCACAGAAAGGTAACAGTATTAAAAATGGAATAGTAAATGTCATTTATCATGTGGCCCTATAGAATACGTTTTTGTAGGATTTCTGTTGGATTTCATAAGCTTCATTAGATACTTTGTTGCTGAGCAACTCTGACAAAAAATTGGAATTGCTCGGGGCCTCATGTGCATTTACATATGTGGACATGTTAGATCCTATTGAAATCCCTTAAGGACAGGAACTCCTGTGAGCAGATCTGGTTGCAGGTTTGGACTGGGGGGCTGTTTCCAAGTTCCCTGCCCTGGTCTGTTTGCAGCTCAGAGCGTGGCCACACAGACAGAGGCTCAGCCCTCTGGCCACACAATGTGGGGAGAGCTGTCAAGGAACAGTTTGAAAATAATACTGTGCTCTGGAGAAAGCATGATAGACTGCATGGAAACAAAGACTTAAAGAGTAGATTTTTCTACATGTAAAATATTACAGGTAGTTGTAAAAACAACTACCACAGTACAGCTTTAATGCAGGTAATTATTGTTTCCATTTCACACAGTTGTTTTGCCCATCCCCTTGGAGAGCTGCTTACCAGCTTCTAAGGTTTTGTTGAGATCAGTTGGACTTCACGTGGGCAGAAACTGCTGGCCTGTATCCAGCTGCCTGCTGTTTGGGAAATCGCTTTAAAAGCTGGGTTTAGGATTCTGGCTTTGAATACCACGTGCATGTCACTGTGTTTTACAATTTCTGATGCCAGTAGTCTTTTGATGCACTTGAAAGAACTGCACACACCTATTTTGCCAATAAAACAGTGGCAGTTGGATTTCTAGAAAGATTTCATTTTATAGCTTGAGTCAGGAATGGGAGTACTTAATGCAATGTGAATTATTCAGGATCCTTGTCTGACTCCCAACTGATTTGACACATCTACGTATCCTTGATGTTCATTAGTTTAAATTTCTGTATCTGGGATTATAAGCCCCATGTGGCTGGGTGTGATTTTCGGAACACAGTGGGGAAAGGTCTCTGGTTACCAGTAGGCAAACATGAACAGGTGTACTGGTATTGTGTTTTTAGAAGTTTTCTAGCTATTGGTGGTTGTAAGGTTGAAAGATGGGAGTATATTTGAACAAAAACGAATATTAAAAGTGATATTATAGTCAGTGGAGTTGTTTTTAGACAATCAGTAATAAGACAGATATGTAGAAACACTGGTGTTTTTTCTATTAATCTTCAAATGTTTGTCAACTAAAACAATCCTTGCGTAGGGATGTTAATCTTTATACTGAACACCATCCATCCATAATCTGAAAGTGTGGGTGTGTGTAGAACAGGAACCTTTCATGTTTTACAGTGGTACTTGAATTCAGTAAGTCCAGAATGCCCAGAAGCACAACTTCAGTTTTGTTCTTTTGGCTTTAATAATGATTTTAAATCAGTTTTGTAGAACATTAAAGCTGTGCAATACTGTTTTGACCTTTGGATACTTTGGTGTGCATGTCTGACTTCAGGTGCTCTTTGGGGATGAACCTTAGGGGGGAAGATTGTGTGCTTGGGGCTGGTGCTCTCAAAGCTGTGTGTGTGGAAGAGCAGGAGGGAAAACTGATGTTCATCCCCCAGGGTTTGGAGTCATGGCTGAAATCAAACCCAAAATGTAAATGCATCCAGCTTGGCCTCTTCAGGGAAGGCAGCCTTTGTGATGGGCTGACTTTGCACCAGCAGAGCACGAGTTGTTCTGTCATTTAACTGGACTGTGGTGTGCAAGGCTCTACAGCCACTCTAGTAATTGAGTAAGTATCGAGCTGAGTTAGTCCTTGTCCTCCTGCAATGCAAACAGAATCATTATGCCGTGCTTGGTGCATGCCCTTTTGTGTTTTGTGCATGCTGCTTTATTCTGTTCAGTCTTTAATTGAATAACACTAAGAGACTACAAAGGTCCTGGTTAAGAAATAAAGAAACAGGTCTAGTAGAAAGTGGGAGTGTGGCTGTGATTCCTGAAATGTTAAAGTTTGGTTTGTGATTCTGGAAGTGACTTCACTAAAGTGGCCATTACACACTGCTTAACACATGGTTTGCGGGGACTGGAGAAACTGGACTACTGCAGTTCTCCCCAGAGATAATTCTGAAACCCTGCAGAGCAAAGTAAATAGCATCTTTCTGACACTGTCAGGTGGAAACGATGAGAAACTGAGCTGGAAGAGAAGTTCTGGGTTTGTGTGATGGTAATTTATGCAGCCATGTCCAGTTGGGTAAGACTTGCCTGACAAGGGAGGCAGCACGATCAGGAAGGTGGTTTTCTCCTGGTGTTTCATCTGTGTGTGGGTGTCCCTGACCCTCGAGGTTTACCCAGAAGTAGGAAACTGCATAATTTTGGGCTGGGGAGCACATTCACACTCGCTTGTGGAAAAGAAAAGCAGAGATGAGCTGCTCCTAAAATAGAGTTCATGGGGGTTTCTTGAAATACTGTTTCCTAATATGGAACGAACAGCGATCTAATGTGGGAAAATGAGATCCAGTAACACTTTTATCCCTAGTTGATATGTTTTAATCTGTAGATTTAAGTTGTCAGGAGCATTCTGAGAGCTGGAAAAGAGAATGCTCCTGACTTTGGGAGCTGTGTAATAGCATGAACTTTGTCGTACTGTCACTTTTAAGACTTCCATGAAGACAGAGCTAATATCCTTTATATAGGGCATGTATTTTAAACACTCTCCAGAAATTTTCAGTGGGTACAAAACACTTTGTCTTCATCTACCTGAAGGACTTACAAATGCCTGATTAACCACCGTATAAAGTATTTTTTTGAATTTGAATAAGCCTGGCTGTTGGCTGTCTGGTTTGGAAATAGAATGACAATACAAGGTTCACATTTCAAAGCTGTTTTTATGTGCAAGTACAGTATAAAATTTCACATGGAAGGCTTACATCAAAATTAATACTTAGGCCTGCATTCTCCAAATATATTAATTTCCTCCTGCATACAGGCTTTTTAAACTCAGATCCCTTCTACTGTGTTGAGAGACGAAATTGGTCTCATAGTTTATGTGGATTTCCCTGCTTCCCTCTGTCCCCCATCAAAACTGGGAAGTGCTATTGAAGAATCAGGAGGATGCCACCTAGAAAAGGCCAAGTTGAACATGAAGGAGAAATTAATGAAAAATTCAACACTTCTACTGCCTCATCTGCCCAGTTCAAGTCTACTTGAAATCTCCAGCCTTCATATTAGCCTCTACCTCATTAATGCACTTTGATTCACTGTCTTCTAGCTTGAATTGGTAACACACCCATCAACAACGTTTGTGCTGCTTATGTATCAAACTTGCTGGTTCCAGCACACTCCCTAATCACTGGAGCAATTTCTGACTTACTTGGATACTCTGCCAGAAAAAAAAGGTTGAATTCATGCATCTAGTCATGAATATTCAGGTTAGTTCTGTCTTAAAAATCTGACCCAACCAGTCTCATAATAATGGAGGATTTTTTTTCTCGTGAGGCATATGCTGTAGAATCTCCAAAGTTACAGGTGTATCAGTCATGACTTCATCAAGAAGCTTCACCTTGTGCCTCTGTTGCCAAGTGATGGCTCACTCTGGTACTTAGTCTCTTCATCCTTCTTTTTTGCACTTTCATAATTTTTTGGAGCAGCTACACTAATTTTTTGAAACTTAACATTTCCTGAAGAAGCATAAAGAAATTCATGTAATTCTCAAATTTGATTATAGGAGGTTATTACATAATTTTGCATGGCAACAAATGCTGCCAGAACATACTTAAGATTTATGATGTCCTTGTCTAACAAATCCATCAACAAAATGGGATATTGTATAAAAAAGACAGTTTAGTCTACCTCTGATTCAAGTAAAAATTGTATCATGGAGTATAACATCTTAAAAAAAAAAGAGGGGGTGTAAGTCAAATTCTCTGAAAACTAATTATTACAGTTGATGGATAGGCAAGTTACTTTTGTTTTTTTTCCCAGCCTGTACCTCAGAGGAGAAGCAGAGAACAGCACAAGAAGAGTTAATGAAAAGGATGGCTTAGCATAACAAAATTAGATATCATTTATACGATATAACATTAGTGACAGTGTTCCTTATTGTAATATGTAAGGAACATACTAATACCTTATTTCACCCTGGAAAGCAAACCTGACGTGCTTATGCACTTTTAATTGACCTTTGCTTGAATAAGAATGCCTCGTCTCCAAATTAGGATGTGTAAGGGCTGTTATTAAGGCTTAATAAATTCTGGTGAATGAAGAAGTTGAACTAGAGTGTATCAGTTTTGCAGTCCTTTCTCCAGACTCCTTCGTAAATCCCACAGTCGGAATAAACTGAAAAGCAGAATCTGACAATTCATGTGCTTGGTTTTTAGGATTTCAGCTTGTTAGTAGATTTTCTTGATTAAAAAACAAAAACAAAACCAAAAAAAACCCCAAAATCCAAAAACTTCATGTTTATTTATTTAACTGCAACAAGTCTAGACTCCACATTTAGATGTCTTGTGGGTAAAACCCCTACAGAATCATTTCCTACTCCCTTCTTTAAACATTCCAGTTTCCGCTTCATAGGGAGCAGTAATAGTAAATGGAACTTTTTTCCTTGAGGTATGGTCCTTTCCATACTGGAGGTGAGATGAACAAGCTGAGCCTTGGTGTCCATGTTCCTGTGTGTCCATAGGCAGCTCGGAGGGATTCACTGGTGCTGCTCTGTGGGGTTGGGGCACTCAGAGTGTGGAGTTGTCCTTTACACTCTGTTGTAAGGTCTGTGGCTGACTTGAACCCTGGGAATACAGTGATTTTAAATTTGCCCTAACATTGTCAATGCAATTGTATTTAAAACTAGAATGACCTGGTTTGGTGGTTTTGTATCTGATCCATTTAAGAATTTATCCTGGGATGTCTTCTGTTCCGGAAGGTAGCAACTAAATAAGTCAACAGATTCTTCATACCAGGTTAAGGGATTTTTTCCAGCATGTAACCTAAATTAACTTTTAAAAAACCCAACCAAACCTATAAAATATCTCTCATGCTTGCATAAAGTGAAATTGTAGCTTTAACAAGTAAGAGGCAATGTTTTTACTGTTTATGTGTAACTGAGGAAAAGAGTCTACTTTTTTTCTCCCCTGTAAATAAATAAAGATACTAAGTGTCGTCCAGCTGTTGTGGAAGAAGTTATTGTTGCAGAGTAGTTCAAAGGGTTAAATTGCATTGTTCTGTTCATTGCCAACTCGCTTCAGGAATCTCCTCCCTTGCTATTCAATCTGCATGGAAATAACTGGATCCTGGCCAAAATGGGGCCACTTTGCCTGTGCACTGCTACATTGAGTTGATGCTTTATGCGTCACAATACTGATATTTTAGATGTGAATACTTCAAGTTACTGAAAATTTTGCATTTTTAAAGTATCAAGGAAGTATCTATGTTCCTGTTGAAAAATGAGTTTTAATTTCTTCTGTCATTTGTAGGAGCTTTTGTTAGTCACAGCACGTTTTGAAGGCTTCAACAGTGGTTAGCATTAAAAGCTATTTTACATTTTGAAAATAAGTTTTTCAGTTTTTTGTATCTGATGGAATTGGGTGTATGTGTGGAATTGGGTGTATGTGTGGAATCTGTTTTTTCCCAGACACTGATCTAGTATGATCTTTCTGAAAAACCCTACAAACATTTGAATAAAATTAGATGTTCACGTATAATTTTAAAATGTCCAGTGTCCTTTATTTAAAAGAAGGGGAATGCTGGATAGGTACTACCATCAGGAAGTATTACTTATAAAACCTTATGGGTAAAGTGAAACAATGTTACTGTGGTCCGGTTGCATAGTGGAGGGGCCTTGTTCATTTTGCCTGTTTTGCTGGCCTTGAGGTCAATAGAAAATCTTGAGGGAAGAAGAAAGGTTTTCTTTCCTCCTGTCACTGCATCTACAGCAGGATGTGTGTGACTTCACTTCAGACAACTTGCAGCCCACACCATGTCCTGCCTTCAAAGGAGCTCTGGAGTTTTCTGCCTTCTGGTGAAGCTGCTTGTGAACTCCACAGTTCTCCTGTGGTGCTGCAGCCTCCCCTCTGCTGTGGGGAAGAGCCTGTGCTGGGTGCTCTCCCTGTTGAACTGCTGTGTCAGAAGCCCCCCCAGGTTTACAGTGGACATGGTAAAACCTTGTCCTCGGTCCCAGGGCCTGACCTAGTTCTCATTGGTGTCTGAAGCCACTGGTGCAGCCACTGCACATCTCCCTGGAGTTGCTGTTCTGTGGAGCAGCGGTAGGCTCTGCTCTGGTAAGTGCAGGTGGCTTTCCTTCTGGGGACTGTGTGGAGTACTCTTAAGGAATTTGGGCACTTCTATGGCTTTAAGTGTGTTTGTTTCCTAGGAAAATCTGATTTCAATTGCGTGTATATGGAAATTATGGGCATTTTCTTACCTGATTAATTACACTGGCAAAGTAAACATCTAATTTTGCTTTGGTACACTGGTGGTTCTTTGTTTCACAAACTGGTACGTGCATTTGTGTTTTTTCAGTCTTGGAATTAAAAGTCTAGCAGCTTTTATAACTTCAGTTTAAGGCCAGTGTTCATTTTTGGGTCAGACATGCTGATCAGTATGTCTCAAGCTTTCTAAATACTTGTTGGATCAAGCTGGGTCCCTGCCCTTGGAAAGCTGGTGATCTGATTTGACCTGTGTTCAAAAATCTCAGGGCACTGGCTTATTAGCATGTTTGGTGTCAGGCTTGGGAAGTGCATGTGGGTTCACAGAAACCTAAAAATAAGCAGTATTTGGGTTAAACCTCTTTATTTGTATGGACTCGTGACCCTGATGGCAAAAATAAATGTCCATGCATTTTCTGGTGCTGCTGCCACCATCCATGAATATTAATAGTGGGAAAATATTTGAATTTCACGTTGGTCTCAGATGCTTTCTACACAATTAGAGGATGAAAGTGAAAATTAGTGACTTGACTCATTCTCATGCAGTTCTGCATAGCCCGAGTAGCTGAGTCTCTGTGACATTGGGGTGAAATTTAATGTCACAGTAAAGCAGGCAGGAAAAGCACTTGGCACCAATGTTTTCTGTTCAACAAATTGTCAATAAGGCATAGAGTGACTCCTTCTCTAGTGCAACCCTTTTTATTCCACAGGCTGTTAAACTTAACTTGAAAAAAACATTAACCTGAGCACATTGGTTTCTGTGGAGTAAACTGCTGAATGCAGCAAAGAAGCCAGGGAGACAGGCTGAGGGGTTTGGGAACTTCAGTAATTGTCGTAACTGAAATTTCTCAGGTAGGGTATGCCTGAATCATTCAGGAGTTTGCACTTCATGCTGCCAAAGATCATTAAAAAATAGTAAGAATCCTACCTGTTCTGACAGAAAATTTGTCCTGGTTGCGGGTCTGATCGGTTTGACCTGAGCGTAGGAGAAGGATCAAGGAGGATTTTTAGTTCTGTCTGTTAGTCTGTCATTCAGTCTTCAGCTGTCACCAATGTACCAGCAGAGAAAAATGCTTTTAAAAAAAAATAAAAAGGTGCTGGAAGACTAGAAGTGCTCTGGAAGCTGCAAAAAACATGAGCATATTGTACATGTGGAACTTATTTTTCACAAAGCCTGAGAAGGAAGGGCAGGCTCATAGATTTGAGAGGCAGACAGGCCTCTGATCTCAGTGCAGACAGGTCGTACTGAAAGTACTCTGAAAGTTGGGTTAGAACTTGTGTTTTATGAAGATTTTCAAAGCAAAGTTGTGGACTCAGTATTGTACGTACATGGTTGGGAAACTTCCAGCTCTGTTCAAGGGCAAATGTGTCTGTTATTCACTCCCAAGTTTTAAGTGTCTCCATACTTTGGTTAGCAGGACTGAAAGGCCCTGTCACCTCTATGACCAGTTAATCTTTCTGGTTCACTGAATATATCAAGCTGCTGATCCCTACAAATTAGTCTTCTACTCTCCAGATCATTTTTGAAGCCCTTCCTTGAACTCTGATATTTCATGTCTGTTACTGAAGTGTGCTCATGAAAACCAGAAATAATATTCTAGTAGGTTTTTTTCAAAGTTAAAGAAGGTAATTTTTCTACTTGTGTGTTGTTTGTTTTTTTAGTTTATTTTACTATTACAGTTGACCACCTGGCCACAGCATAACCTTTGTGATTCCTGCGTAGTGATCTATGACAGCTTCTAAATTCACTTTTAATTTTGCCATTTCAGCACTGAGTAATTCTGGCTTAATTTTTGTCTTCATTTGTACTCCTTTGCGTTAGCTGTGTTAAAATGAGTTTTGTGATATTACACTATTATTAAGTAAAAAACAGAGGATTAAGTGAGAAGCTTATTTGAATTGGGAGTCAGATTTCTGAAATAAAATTGCAGGCAAATCAGCTTCAGTGAGATGTGGCAGTGTAATTATGAGGACTCATTTGGGGAATTCTTTAAGTTGAGATTCAACATGCAGATTTTAATCTCAGTGTTGGAGTGACTTCATAAAATAAATTTATCTGAAAACCATGATACTGCTCTGAACCTTAACACTGAAGCCCAAGTTTTTGACTGAACTGTAAAGTGTCTGGGGCTCACAGACACTGAAGTAGTGGAAAGGAAAAGTGTCTCCACTGCCATTACCACCTGTGACCATCAGTGCTTCTCTGGTGGAAATAGTGGAAAAATATATGATAGCTTGCAGAATCCATACTTGCACACTGTACCTGGAGAAACGCAAAAGGCACTGGTGAAAATCCTCTTTTGTCATTTGCATGCAAATGTTCTGATATATTTGTGAAGCTTTTAGGATTTCAGCAGAAAAGCTTAAGGTGTCTGTGGTTTAAGATAATTATGCCGAGAGTTTCTTTCTGTTATGTGAACAGTGCAACATTTTGTGTTACAATTTCTGTTATCACTTTCCCTAATCTTTCATGAATTTATGTACTGAACGCCTCCAGAAGTGCTGTATGAGAAGTGTATGGAAAAAGTACATTAAGTTACTAAGTCAAAGAAGTGAAAGCAAAGTAATTTTGGTGTTGAAACTGTTAGTCTTTCTCAAATTCTTAGAGGATAGAAATGGCTGTTCTGTTGTTTGTTGTGTAAACTGCTTAGCAGGAAAATTGGAGAAGGAAAGGATCTGAAGAGGAAAAGGGAATTTAAAAGGTTAGGACTGGGAAGAAACCAGGGACCTGGTCAATAGGAGACATGAGTTAACAGTTTCAAGAAGGTTTTTTAATCTCTTTTTTTTTTTTTTTTAATCTTAATACTATTCCTAGTCCCATTTTTTAGATTGGGATTCCTTACCATTTTTAATTAGCTTGGAATGAGCTGTTTGTTGGAAGTTTGATCTTTCCAACATAAATTAATAAATCATGTTAGAGAGGGTTAAAGATGACAATGGTACCAATGCTGAGCGTGGGCTGCAGCTGTACCTTGCAGTGAGGGATAGCACAGTGTGCTGGCCTGTTCCTCCCTGTGCGTCATTCTCAGCTTCCTGCAGAGTCCAGTCTCTGGGATACAATGCTTTTCCAGGTCAGGGAGGAGAGGTGAATGATTACTGTTTCTAAAAGTTTGAAACTCTTGGCCCTTTAAATCCTTTATTACAAGGAAGGAAGTAACCTCTCTGTATTTTAGCTTCTAATGTAGTTTTAATGCTGACTTCTCTCCTCTTCTGTTTGCAAGGACTGAATTATGTATTCTGAGCCATAGATATTGAAACTTCTGCAGAATTTAGACAGATATATTTAACAATATCCCAGCTGAAGCTGCCCACCTAAATTCTGGCATAAATTTTAGGTGGGTTTATGCTATGTTAGAATCATACAACATAGAACAGCCCAGATTAAAAAGGTTCTTGAAATATCAACTGAGCCAGCCTGTTGTGGGAAAGGGAGCCTACCTGGGATTATCTAACACCCTGCCCAGTTGTGTCTTGAAAACCTCCCACTGATGGGAATTCCACCATTTTCCTGGGGAGGTTGTTCCAGTGATTGATTGTTCTCAGTGTAAAAGAGTTCTTTGCTATATCAAGATAAAACCTCTCCTGGTGCAATTTACACTTGTTGCCCCTTGTCCTCTCCATGTGGCTCCTTGTGAGGCGAGAGCCTCCATCCTCTTTGCAGCCACCCTTTAAATACTGGAAAAGTGTGGTGAGCCCCCACCCAAGCATTCTCTTGTCCAGGGAGAAAGGACTTAACTCCTTTAGCCTTTCCTCATAGGGCAGGTTCTAAGTCTTCATGGATCTCATTCTGACTCCTTCCAGTCAGTCTGTCTTTTCTTGAGCTGTGAAGACCAGAACTGGGCACAATACTCCAGGTGTGGCCTGACAAGTGCTTGGTAGATTGGGATGGTCACATCTCCCATCTCTGCTCGTGGTGCCCCTGTGGTGCATCCCAGCATCCCATTTGCCTTCACTGCTGCAGCAGCTTCACTGCTGACTCCTGTTGTCCACCGGGACCCCCAGGTCCCCTTCAGCAAGGGATCCCAGCCTGTCCCGGGCTCTTTGGTGCTGTCACTGCTGCAGGGAATTACACTTGTCTCTGTTAAACTCCACACTGTTCTTGCCAGCTCACTCTTCCAGCCTGTCCTGGTCTGAGAGATGGCTTTCCCTGCTGGCACGTCCACCTCTCCACCCAGGGTGGTGTCATCAGCAAACCTGGTGGTGGTGCTCTCAGTCCCATTATCCAGATTATTTGTGGTGAGGTCAAACCATGTGGGTCCCACTGTCATTTTCTGGGGGTGCCCCACTTGTGACAGGCTGCCAGCCTGAGCTAAAAGCACTGATCAGCCCCCCCTCTGAGTGCACCCCGTGGGCCGCTTTCCTGCCCCTTTTGCAGGCCACCCATCCGGTCACTATGTTGCTGGTTTGTCCAGGAGAAGGCTGTGGGAAACAATGTCAAATACTTTGCTGAAGCTTTGTTAAGAGTATCTGCTGCTCTCCCCTCATTGACTGAAAATGTCATTTTGTTGCAGGTGATCAGGTTGGTCTGGCACGATTTGCCTGCTGTGAATTTACTCTGGCTTTAACAATCACCTGCTGCGTTTGGCTTTGGTAAAGCTGGACAGCAATTACATTGGTTTACAACCTGATATAGTTACATGGTGGCTCCTTAAGTGTTCTCTTAACACAGCAGCCTAGAAAGCCTAGTTTTTTTCTGTAGCCTTGACACGCTCACAGCCCACTGTGCTGAGTCTCTTATTTCAGTGTTTCAGAGAAGGTGAAAATAGGAAAAAATTGCTTGCAGAGTCTATGCATTTCAAGTAGACTTGGTCTATTTTTTTCCTTGCTTTCTAACACAGTTTGTTTCTTGAACTGTTGTTATAGACACTAAAGCTTGATATTACAAATATAAAATGCAATACTTTTGTTCCGATAAACTTAGAGTTGGTTTTCTCTAAATTTCAGAGTTCAGTATTTTGCAGCATCTCTCTTAATAAGCAAAATGATGGTGCCTACATTCAGTACAAGATAAATAACTGTTCTTGTTCGTGAAATAGTCTTTTCCTGTTTGAAAACAAAGAGCAGGGGAAATTCTGAAGATGAGAAGCTGGGAACATTTGCTCAAAAATAATATAATTGTTCATGATAATAAGTACACTGTCTAGTAAGTAGTACAGTCAGGATTTACTTTCTTTATTCTTAGACTTCCTAAGATAATGCCAGCTTTTCCTTTTAAAAGTTCAGTAGGAAACATTTGAAATGGCAAGAACAAATCCAGTGTCATTGGTGCCAAAATGCTCTCACTGGAGATGATGGCAATTGTAGTGCAAGTCATAAATAATTTCCCTATTGCCAAGTTATATTAATTTTTTAAGGAGAATGTTTGGCAAATGTTATTCTAAAGTAAAGGAAAATTGGAAAAAATACAGAAAGGATCAGAACATTGAGTGAAGTGCTAACAGTGTAAACTTATAAATTTTTTTGCAGACACCAAGTGATAATGAAACCTTATTTTCTGTAGAGGGATGTTCTGCTTCCTTGCCATCTCCCCACCAACTCAGTTTTCACACTAACTCAGTCTGTTTGCAGCAGCTCACTTACCTCTTGGGTTTCTTGCTGCCCCACCCCAATGCTGCCCAACCCTTTCCCTTCCTCTTCCTCCCTCCTGTCACCTCATGACTTCCCCATGCAGTAATTTCAGCTCTGTAGCTTTCTGCAGTCCCCTGACTCTCCTTCCTGGGCCATAAAATTACTCTTTTTCAGTTTTTTTCCTGTCCTGTTCTGTTTGCATCCAAAACAGAGCTCTCTCTTCCCTCCCACTACCATCACACTGCTTGACTTGTCACTTGCAGGAGATTTTTAGGTGACTTCTACTCCTCAAACTGTTGCTTGCACAACAGGAAAGAAAACAAGTTATTTTGGTTTGCTACCTCCTCGTCCCTTCCCCAGTAACTTCTTGTCAAATCTGTTTTCACCTCTGTTAGGCTTAGTGGCATAGCTGTGGTGTGAGAGGAGATAACTTGTTGAAAGAACTGTCAGAAGAAGAATGGATACAAAGCAAATCACTATATTGTTGTCCCAATAGGTCTCAAAAGTGACCTGTTCTGGAATGGTGGGTCCCAATCTTTGTTGCTGGTGACTGAGATTGTATCAACAATTGAGAATTTTGCTGCTCACTTACTTTGCAAATTTGGCACAAGGTCCCATACAGGTGTTTTACTCCCATCTTATTTTGTACAGAGAAACTCTAAGCTACCAGGAAGAGAGCAGATTTAGTTTAGTTTTGTTTTTTTTTCCTTCTCTGAAATGACTTGATCTTGTAGGGTTTTGATCAGATAACTCCTGAACTTAAAGAAACCCCAAAACTGTAGTGTGGTTTTTTTCTTTTTTACACATGCTATCTTGTGAATTAGCACTGTATTTTACATTTTTTTAGAAGCCTCTTAGGTTCCCTTGTCACCACCTTCTTCCTGTGTCTCAGGGTGTATTTGTATTCTGACTTGGCCTCAGCAGACTTTAGGCTGTGTTGGTGTGGAGAGCTGTGCTCAGTCCTCCAGTGGCAGGGAGCCTTTAGGTCAAATTCCATTGACTGCAGCCCTAGTAAAAAACAATTTCCTCAGGGTGTGGAGGAGCAAAAAATAACCCATTACAACTTATTACAAAACAAAGCCAACCTTTAAATGATTGCAAAACTTCGTTTTCTTCAAGAAATGTAGTTAGCTGATCCCTGCTGGTGGACATGTGAGACATTCTACATCTTCCCAATGTTCACATAATATTCAGTGATGATGGTTCAGTGAGAAACATTGAACCGATAGAGGCAGAAGTACTTAACTCTGTCCCAACATCCATCTGTCAAAATGAGTTTAATATTAAAGTTTTAAGTATGTTTATTAACTACAATAAAATCCCAACCCAAATCCAAATGCTTTTAAAAAATATATAATTTTTTAGGTTTAAGGGTGGGGGTTTTATGTGCCCTTAAGTTATTGTAGATTCTTATTGGGTATTATTCACTGTTTTACCTGTTTAAATTTCTTTGACTACGTGTGCATCATCTGAGTACTGAGAAATGCAAGTTGTTTTAAAAAATGGAGATTTTTCTTCTTTCTGAGTGATAATGTTAAAAATTTTATGGCATTTCTGTTCTAAAACTTTATTCTATTTTTTTTTTAACTTAACTGTGACGCCACTCAGTAACATTCCTCTTAATGAAACTGTTGGATTAGAAGAGTATGGGGAAGAAGGGCATTTTGAATGATGAAAGTAACGTGAAATATTAATACCAATTTCAGAATCTTTTCTTGTAAACAGCACTCAGTATCTGTAGATGAGCTAGACATTTTGTAAAGCTGTTTTCCTGAATGTATTTCACAAACAACCTATTTATAGCACTTGCTCACCCATCCACATCCCCCGTGTGAGAAATACATTGTATTCTTGGGCACATGTGACTCTTGGGTATGGTCCTGGGGAGGGCTGGGAGTTGGACTCGATGATCCTTGTGGATCCCTTCCAGCCCAGCGTGTTCTGTGACTGGGAGTTGGTGGTGGCTCTGTGTGCTGGTCCATGGACCCCCACAGTGTTTGTGTTACACACTTATGAGCTGAATGGATGCCTTTGCTTCTCTTACTGGTTGGATTTTGTCACAGATGTTCATTTTTCTTTGCTCCCCATAGTAGTAGATGCTATTCCCTCTGTCTGTATTTGACAATAACTGCTTCTGACAGAAGGGTTTTTGTGCACTTAGGTTTTCCAGCCACAGCTTTTTCAGTTAAGGGTGTGGCTTTTTCTGACACAGTTGCATTAGAACTGGCTCTCGCATACAAACCCTTATCATGACAGAAAGTCCTTTGGCATTGCAGCTTATCTTGTGTGGGGGCTGCAGTGCACTGCCTCAGAAAGAAACTGTCTGTACTGGAGTGCTGTGGGTGTGAAGACAGTCTTCATTTTTTTTTTCTTTTTTTTCCTACCTTGGCAGCCTGTTGTGATTTTCAGCGTGACCTTCCAGTTTGTTGAGCCATTGGCTGTTCCCCAGTGTGTGTTCAGCTTCACTGGTCAGATTCCTTTTATTTATTTATTGGTATCCATATTACTGAAGCTCTTACTGGAGAGTTCATCATGCCTTACTCCCAAAAGGTTTTTCAAGGAAGCTCATAAATAAATTTCAGTGGCTTGTGCAAAATGTTGTCAAGCACATCTGCTTCTAATTCAGAAGTCAATACCTTTAACATGTGTACCTGACAGCCATTAAAATGAACAGTTACCGATATAGTTATGTTAAAACAGTTAATTACTAGACTTTGGCATGGGGCTGCCACTAATTTTGGGTAACTGAGGTTGCAAAACTGAGGTATGAAACTGATATTTAACCTCAGATATAAAATGATCACTTAATGTTAAACATTGTAGTGGCAATAATTACACATGAAAATCATAGTGGTGAAGCAGTAATAGCTTCCCAGGACCTTCCTGAATGCCATCTTATACTTGAATGGAGGAGTAATGCAACTTTGGCAAGATCCTGTGATCCCACTTTAATGTTGCCTCTTAGGGACCAGCTTCTTTCCAGTGTGAGTAAGAAACAGTGAGGTAATTATGTGTGTCATTCATTTGGAAATAGCTCTTGCTACTCCAAAAGTAAGATGGAATTAGTGTAAATAATTAAATGCAAGATTGTGTTTGCAGACATGTGTACAGTTTAATTTAAATAAGACTGTGCATACACATATTCAACGTGACAAACATGGTCTGAAGATCGAATGCCTCAGCAGGCAGGAGAGGGCTGTTGTTCTCTGCTGGTGCTGAGCTTGAACTTCATAGTTTTCTAATACTTGATTTTAAAGTAAAGACACATTTGGGGCTCTGCTCAGCAGAACACAGGATAAATTCTGAACTACTTGAGTGATTCAGTTTGTCTTTATTTGTGGTCTTGCCCTTGTATTTGTTCCTAAACTCCCTGATTTTTTGTGATAAGCAGAAGCTGGTGAAGCTGTTACTGTAAGAGAATAAGACATGTTTGGATCTGCAAACTGTCATTTTTCAACAAAACCCTGGACGTAGAGGTGTTAGTATGTGTGACAGAGCTCAGAAGAGGGGTTGTAAAGTGTTAATGGGCCTTCAAAAGTGTTTTTGAGGTAGGAAATGGCAGATGGTGCAGGCTGGAGGTTGTGAGGAGGGAGAGAAATGAGAAGGGGCGTGTTAGGCATCTGAAGCTGCCAAAGAAGAGGTGTCTGCTTTGCTATAACTTCACTTGCTTAAAACTTTCTAGGTCTAATACCTTAAAAGGTTTTCCTTGTGGATAAAAGCATTTTTGTTTTTTGCTATACCCTGTATTTCTTCCTGGGTGAAGGAAAGCTAGTAATTAAAAAATGAAGATGTGTATATGAGCCTGCTTTAGAGAAAAAAAAAGAAAAGTGATCAACCATGACGTTTAAAGCCTAAACTTTAAAATTGAGTACTTTAAACTGTGCAGAGGTGTCTTTGTGTGTTTATTTAGTAACTCAGTGGGTGGAAATCACTGAGCATTTAATTCGAGTGTCTTAAGTGCTCACGTAGATTATCATAGTAGTATCCTCTTCTGCAGAGTCAAGGAAAATACTTTTATTCATTGTGTTCAGCTGTCTCAATTCAGTGGTTTGTTCATTCTGAAATAAGAAACAAGTTGAATTTTGAAACTTATTTTCTAATGTAAGAATTAAAGAGGACGAGATCTCCTAAATCTGCAGGCCTGAAGTAGACAATTGTCTTCATCGCCATGGATTTGTTTCAAAATAATGTCTGTGAACTTGCCTTTTTTTTTGTGTGCATCCACATCAGAAGTGGTTTTAGCTAATAAATATGGAAATAAATTACTAAGCCAATTAAAATCCACAAGCAAATACAGTTTAATACGAGTCCCTAAGAAAAATCTAAAAATAGCAGAATAAATAGACGTGTATCAAAATTCACTAGTTATAACATGTAGAAGATTAATTTTTATTTAAGATATATACAGTCTTTCCTACTGCATAGCAAAAAGAATGCCAATGGCTTGATAATATCAACACATTTTAATGGTACTAATCCTTGCAAAACTCCAGATGTGTAACAAAATTGACTGTTTAAATTGGGCTTCTCCTTACTGTGTGAACCCCAAATCAAAATCAGTGTTATTGAAATTAGTCTTAGCTTCACCTTCCTGGGACAGGGAGCTAGATTCCTCTATTTTGTTCTCTTTATTTAGTCTCCCACCTCTAGGAAAAGACCTGCTAGCTTTTCTCAGCTCATTTTCTTAATGAAGTTGCTAAATGTTATGATGGCAAGTGGTTTCAAGCTTGCTTATTTTGTGTATAATGTAAATAATTGCAGTTTGATGAACTAGCAAGCCATTCAGAGTTAAATATTCCTATTGCAGCTCAGTGAAATACAGTTTGTGTTAGTGACATCTGTTTAGTCATGTACAATATGCAAAGAAAACCAAACTGTACTGCAAAAGCTTATTTTTAATTTGATGTGTCAGATGACCAGGAATTGGAGGTTTGAGTCTCAAAGTGTTGCAAGGGTGGCTTTATTGAACTGGTTGCTTGTCAGTGGAAGGCTTCAAAAAATCTAAAAAGGATTTTGGAATGAAGGTTGTAATGCTGTGCCCAGAAAAGTGGGATAATGTTACCCAAAGGGATTCTTGTGAGTGGAAGGAGGAGGTGTGTATGAGCAATACCAGCTGAGCTCTCAGCCTCTCTAGTAGATACACACTTGCTGACTAGAACATGTAAAACTGAAACGAACCTGGCCAGGGGTGGGGACTGTGTGTGTCTCTGCTTTCCAGGTTTCAAAAGCCACATGCTAATGCAGTGATGTGCATGTTGTTGAATGGTCCTAAAATAAATGTAAAAAGCAATGCCCCGGGTTGCAAAGTCAGCATTTCTGAGTTTGTCTCCAGAAACATGTTCCCAGTCCGAGCATGTTTTGGTGGGGTTGACTTTCCATATTAATGAACATGTGTAACGTCCTAATTTCTATAATTACTCAAATTCTGATTTCTGCAGTATTATTTTTATGTCTGCTTTAACTTTTTAAGAAAAAAAACCCAAATAAGCAAAAAAGCCCCAAAACTAGTGAGTTTAGACCTCATGTGTCTTGAACTTCTATCATTGTCTCTGAGAAGGTTTGAAGGACTTCCTCTCTTCTGAAAATCAGGCAAATCTCCAGTTCTTTAGACAACTTAAAGAACTGGAGATAGTTTAAATGGGAGCTTTTGTGTCAGTTTTGTGTTGCATATGGAGCATATTTGACTTCTCATAAATATTAGCCTCCTTGTCTGACCTTATATATTAAAGCCTTTTTTCCTACTCTAGAATATTGCTGTCCAATTGCACAGACAATTAGTGTTTGGAAAGCCATGCTAATTTTAGGTGGATTTGAACTGTTACTCTTAAACAAGAAACACATATGTAGTTCTAAAATCAAGGAAGCAAGGAAATAATTATTCCTTTTTTCTGTCCCTCTTTGTAGGTACCTTAAAACTGTGCTATGAATGGTGATTCTGGTGTGGGGGTGGTGACTTCACCACCTCCAACTACAGCCCCTCACAAAGAGAGGTATTTTGATCGAGTTGATGAAAATAATCCAGAATATTTGAGAGAGAGAAATATGGCACCTGACCTTCGCCAGGATTTTAACATGATGGAACAGAAGAAGAGAGTCTCCATGATTCTTCAAAGCCCAGTAAGAAAAGAAAATGCTCCATCTTTAAAGTGATAAATTTAATGTCTCTTTTCAATATCAGAATGGTATTGGAGAATTTTGTGGTATCTTAGATCCATCTGTTCTTTCCTCTGGTTGGCTTTTCCTCATTTTTTTTCCTCATGCTGTCTGGTTGAATTTTTTCTGTCTACTCATAAAGCAGCTCCTCAGTCTTACTTTCAGAATTCTCTGTATAATCATCAGCATTTTTTTTGTTTTTTTTTTCTAGTCCTTGTAAGACATTTTTTCACTTATTTTTATGTATTCATTTAAATGATTAAATGTATCACTTTTTAAGAATAGCTTGTACAAGGCAGGTCTGTCCTGTACTTGGTTTTTCATGTGTGATTCAGACATATGCAATATTTTTATATATCTCTTTCTGAAAAGGTGCACAATAATGAACTATGAAAGACTGACATTTAATATTGAAAATGTTCCCTTGGGGACAAAGTACACCAAACAAAATTTCTCTCATAACATTTGTTCATTTTGTAATAACTGGTGGGTGACTTTAGATACAAAACATTTCATGACATAACTTCATTCAGAATAGGGATGTAGTAGTAAATTTACAGGGTTTTTTGTTTTAAGTCAACCCATTTTATTGATGAAAATAATAATAAGTCACTTAAAAATTATAATCATTTAATGGTATGTACTTCTCCTTCTGTACAAATCCCAGTGTTCTTGTCAAAAGCAGAAGCTGGCAGCAGTAGTAAAAAAAATCTTGTTTTCTTACCTTTAGAGATAAACTAAAAAAAAAATATCAAGAAAAAACAACCAGGACAAATGTAAACAACCCCTTGTTCAAACATGTTTTAAAACTTCAATGGCCATTGCTTTCTGTGTTCCTGAATGCCTTCTTGGCAATCAGTTCCCTGTGAGCCATGCTGACAAATTTCCTTTTCTTTTCCTTTCATGTTTTGTGTTCAAGCGGACTGTACATTCTTCTCCTTCCAGAAATTCATATTAGTAGGTTGAATGAGTTTTGGTGTTATTTGAAGAGAGAATGCTGGAATTTCCATTAAAGAAAAAACCCCAAGTGACTCATATAATTGGAGCCTCCAGAGAGCAACATTTTCAAGTTACAGTCTGTCCCCAGTAACTCTGCCCTGAGGTCTTTCTCAGAAGAGGTGTAGGATGGTTCCATCTCAGTGCTAAAAAAAAGCTGTGTATGAAAGGTTGAAGTTCATTTCAACATGCATTACAACATGCAATGTCTTGTTGCTAGGCCTTCTGTGAAGAACTGGAATCCATGATCCAGGAGCAGTTTAAGAAAGGGAAGAACCCAACAGGTTTGTTGGCATTACAGCAGATTGCGGATTTCATGACGACGCACGTACCAAATGTCTACCCTGCGGCACCTCAGGGCGGGATGGCTGCGCTGAACATGAGTGAGTGCACCTCCAGCCAGCAGAGCTGAATTGCTTTTTCTTGGTTTTTTTTGAAATAAAAAGTACTGTGAAGTTCAAATGCTGTCCTGTTCTGCTCACAGGAACATTGCAAACATGAAATGAATTGATTAGTTTCTAAATGCCACAGTGGTATGCGATGTGATTCATGTGTATCATTTATATCAAAAGCTGTTTGAAGTATGGTATCTTAATTGAAAATTAAGCCTGGTAAGTCAGTGCTAGTAAAAAATTTAAAGATTTAAATATTGCTAATTACCACGTGGTTTGTCTGCAGGAAAATAAAATGCTCATTAGTAGTCTGGTAACAGTGAAGGTCTTTAGAAACTAATTATTTTTGCCATTGAAATACTGTTTGCAGCTTTCACCTGTGGAGTGAAGCTTTAGACAAGAAACATCAGCAAGCAAAACAAAGAAGGAAAACAAAACCCAGAATGTGCGAATGCATGTACACACAGGTTTTGTGTTCAGATAACATAAATCCTTGCCTGTGCTCCAAAATAAATCTTTAGTTTAGACTGTAGCGTGGCCTGGTTCTGCTTTATCACAGTTACTTTTAACCACATTTCTAATTGCACTGTGACTAGAACTACAGTATTTGTATTTACCATAATCTTCCTCTCTCTGGCTTGTACTTAATTTTTCCTAATTAAGTGAACCTGTGTTCATCTTTTTGAATGTGTAATTCTCCTTGTTAGGAATACTGAATCATGTATCTCACAAAGTGGAATATTTGGGGTCACATTTTTCTGTTAACAATGAAGATGTATTTTACAAACAATCATTATTTTGAGAGGGGAAAAAAATATTTTGCTGAGGAATGCACTGTCACCTTAGCACTAATTGATAGAGGGAAGGAGATGAATGCTGCATCTGCCAAAGCTGAATAACCCTCCTCAAGACTGTCATATTTGTGTAATATAAATTATTACGTGATAGTAATGAAAATTTGTTATTGATTTCTTAGCTTAATATGCTGATATAAACTAGTAAGAACAACTACTGTAATAGCAGGGCATGTTGTTAGGTTTGAACTGATGCTGAAAGCAACCCCTCTTGTGCTTTTTTACCCCTTCTGCTTTCCAGGTCTTGGCATGGTAACACCAGTGAATGATCTGAGAGGGTCAGATTCCATCGCTTATGAAAAAGGGGAGAAGTTGTTACGATGTAAATTGGCAGCTTTCTACAGATTAGCAGATCTCTTTGGCTGGTCTCAGCTTATTTACAATCATATAACAGTGAGTATTGAATCAACAGATAACTGAACCAATTGTTTTCACATACAAGAGAAGTGTTTCCCTCCCCTGTCATTTTCTCTTTGTGTGTAAGAGGAGCAAAGTGGCATTGAAAGCAGTATAATAGTGAAGAGACTTGTCATTGCATCTCAAGAGTAAGAGCTGGAACAGCTTGGATGTCAGCTACCACAGCCTGAATAGAGTCTTAAGAGAGTGTACATGAAACTTCTTATGATGAAGTTAAGATTCCTGAAAGACTCAGGCTTTTAGTATCTTAAATGCTTTAAATAATTGTATGTACTATTCTCCAAGGTGATTTCTTAGTTTTCTTGCTTTTCTTGCAAAGTACTAAACTATCTTAGTCATTCAGTGGAGTTTTATAATTCAAGGTACCAACCTTTTTGAAAAAGAAGCCATAGTATTTCTGAACATGAGCGAGATACTTAGCTTAATGCAGCGTGCCAACAATTTTCCTTGTGACTGAATAATCATTGGCATCCATAAAAATAATGACAAGGAGGTCAAATCAAGGAGGTTTTATATGCCAGTAGAATGATCAACATGAGACTCATGAGTAAAGTCACAGCTGTGGCGTGCAGCCCAGTCAATTGTTGTCCTAACAGAGCTGAATTGTTTGGTTTTTTCTACATAGTAGAGGTTGTCCTTTATGTATTATCAGTTCTACTTGCAGTCAAAATGAAACATGATAATCTTATTATTACTGCTTTTTGAGATTTCAAAGCATATTATTTGTGAACAGATAAAGCTGATAAATGATACATGTAGGCACAGGATCAAGGCAGTGTTGGTGAGATCATTTGGTTCCTTTTGTAAGGGAACATATACAACATAATGGTTCTTGTAAACAACTCTGTGCCACCCACGGATTTTTCATACGTGACAGGAGAATAGATTTTGTAGAAGGGACATTAATGCAGTGAAAAGATTACCAGGCAAGCAAGTTTGGAGATGGCTTTCTAGTGTAAAGTTCAGCCCTGAGAATGTTTGTGTGTTCAGATAAGAAGACAAATGTAGTGAAGAGCACCATGCCTGGGAAAGGGGTTGAGGCCAGGGCATGTCACTTGGGGGGGGTGCCTCGAGTTTGCTTTCTTTGGGGAGGAGCACAAGGAAGATGCCAGTAGAAGTGATACCAGTTGAGGTGGAAGACAGTCAAAGCACTTGCTTGGAATGTGAGGTTCTGGAAGTGGTTTAGACAGTTTTGAATGGCAGATGTCCTGGAAGGCTCTTGGTTTGTCAGCATCCAGTCCCAAGTCATAGTTCTCCTGGCTTTTACAAACTCCTTCAGTGAACAGCCTTCTGAAAGGTGACTGATAGATATAATTTATCTTCAGAAGCTGATATGGAACAAGGTTATTATATTTACAAAACAGTCTTGTTTGTGTACCCATGCATTAAGCAGTTGTAAGACACTCCTTTGGAATGTGGTGAACGCCTACCACTTTATGCAGAGCTGGAGTTTGACTCCAGGTTTTCATTTTCAGTGGATGCTCTAATTACTGGATGATTGCATTCAAGTTAAAAGCTGCCAGTGCACTTCTGAACTAAGAGAAAAGATACAGCAGCCTTCTGTGAGGGTCATAAGCCTGTGTGTTAGAGGAGAAAGGAATTGTGAGGATGTGAGAGTGTATGCCAGTATGGGCATATCAGGGAGGAGGGTGGAGTATCATTGCTTTTCTGGATCATTGTCAGTCACTGACAGTTGCTGTGTGTGGAATTGTTCAGACTGGTGCAGTCCTGATGCAGAAGCAGAATTACAGAGCATCAAGAGCTTTCATGTCAAGTATAATAATGTGGAATAAACTTGAGTACCTCCAGGGTTTTCATGTCAAGTACAGTAATGCAGAGTAAACTTGGGTGCCTCCAGGGTCAGGCAGAATTTGAGATAACAGGTTTACAGAAGGTACACATCATTCACCAGGTCTTGGTTTGCTTTGAGGCCATGAGCTGTTTATTGGATCTAATCCTAAAACAAGGTGGTTTATGAGTCTTGTTGCTTGTTTGTCGTGCATTTGAGCTTTCTTATTAACTCTTGGGGCGCTTCGAATAATTCCTGTTCTTTGTCTTGCATAAATAAGAGATTTTCTAGATCATTTACACTTCAGTAATGAAGAACTATTTTGGTGATTCATAAAGGTGCAGTTTAACTTCACTGGTTCAGTTTAAGGTTCTTATGCTGTAGCATGTTCCCAACTGTTTGTAAAGGAAACTAGATCTGTACTGGGAGCTTTTGAATGACTGATCAACTACTTATTTTAGAATTGTTTTCCCCTGCAGTATAATTATATCAAAGTATATATGAGTTTAATGTTGCAAGTAGTAGAAAAGATGGGGTAGTAGCAGCATAAAGTAGCTGTATCTCAGGAAAATGCAAAACTCATAAATAACTTCTAATTTAAAAAACCCAAACAACAACCAAACAAACAAAAAACCCAAAACCATAACACAAACCACCCAAACCTGGGTTGACTCACACTGAGGTAGGGAGTTGTCTCACATGTCTAGTAAAACATATGAAGCCTTTTAATTCTCCATTGAGAGACACCTAAACTACCTAGATATCCTGTACTTTTCCGTTTAGAGACTTTTAAGGGATGTATCCCGAGATGTGAATGGTTTGAAGCCAAAATTATTTTGTATTATGAACTCCTGATTGTGTGAATGAGACAGGAGAACAAAAACACAAGTGAAGGTTGGGATTCTTGGTAGAAAATCTGCAAGTACTGCTGTACTACTCACAGGTGTCTCACAGGAACCAGCATCAATGATGAAACCCTGCTCAGCATCAAGATGTTTTAGATCTGTGGGCCAAATTCTGGCGTTTTTTCACACACTTTGATTTCATACCTTATGTCGTACTAGGGAGAAATACAGTTGGAGTGTAAACTCATTCTACTAAAAAAAGTAACTTTTTTCACCGTTTCTCCCAGTATTGTTTCTTTTATGTGTAGTAGGTGAGTTGTCACCTATCACAGGTGATACTAAATTTACTAAAGGGTTTACTAAATTCCACCAACCTGAAGGACTCTGGCATGTACCTGCCATCTGGTTTTGTTCAACATGAGTTAATTAACTGTGCTCTGTGTTGATTATCTGTTGTAGCACACATGAGTCATATTGCATATGTTACAGGCATACTTGTCCATTCCATACTCAGGAAGTGAGAGTGGTTTGGGGCCTTCTTGTATGCTTTAGTAAAATATTCTTAGTAACTCTTACTCTGGTTTTATCCTTAGGCCAGAGTAAATTCTGAGCAAGAGCACTTCCTCATTGTACCTTTTGGACTCCTCTATAGTGAAGTTACTGCATCTAGTCTGGTAAGCAATTAGTAATTTTCATAGCTGTAAAATATTCATATATGTATGAATATATATGTCTGTCTATATATCACTGTTGAAATTCTATCCTAGAGAATATTTTACTCCTTTGTAACATATTTAGAATAGTTTTATTGACCGTGGTTCTGGTACAGCTGAGGTATCTCAGAGATTTCTTTGCCCATGTTCACCACCAGGTGTCCTCCCATTGATCTGCCCTGTAAAGAGCCAGGACATTTGGACTGTGAATCACCTCATACCCTTGAAAGCTGCTGGCTGTTGGGTCAGGCTTGTCTGAAATTAGGCATTTCAGACGTAGATGATGACTTATGGTTTTAGAGCTTCAGCAGTAGATGCTGAATTAAATCAGATTTTTGTGAGTATTGATTCATTCCTGCAAATAATTCTTTTCATTCCCAGGTTAAAATCAATATTCAAGGAGATGTCGTTGATCGTGGAAGCACCAACTTGGGAGTAAACCAAGCTGGTTTTACCTTGCACTCTGCAATTTATGCAGCTCGACCCGATGTCAAATGCATCGTCCATATCCACACGCCGGCAGGAGCAGCGGTGAGCTCCTCCTGCTTTGTCTTCAGTCCTGTTCCCCCCACTTCTCCCAACTGGAAAAGAGCTGGGTCCCCTTAATCATAGATTTGCTTCCTTTCTGACGAGCAGAAAGACTTTAAGTCTGTCTTCAAATATGTGGTTCTGTTTGAATCAGTCAGATCCTCCTCACTTGCAGGTTATTTGTTTAACCTGAATGCTTAGACAGTAAATTGAGCTCTATGATTGGAAAATATGTATTTCATATATGTGTCCTTGAAAGACCAGATCTTTTGACAGTGAGTCATAAAAGCTTTAGCATATTTTGTTGGTTTTGTAAAGCACAGTTTATCAAGGTTTTCTGAAATATTTGAAACTTTTCCAATATCTCTCATTGAAGCAATTAGTTACAAATCAATTCTGCCTCTTTGGAATGTTTTGAGAGAGTGACTGTCTTTCAGAGTTCACAGTTGGTTTTTTTTTTTAATTGATTAATCACATTAATACAACCATTTTAAGGATAAATGATCAAATTCCTAAAATAGTGAATTATAGAGTAGTCTTTTTAAAAATATTCTTTAACTTTATCTGCAGTGCTGCAGAATTATGTGTGTCAGAGTTCATCACTTAAGTTCTTTTGGCAGGGAGGCAGGAGGGGGAAAAAACTGAGTGGAGTGAAAGGAATGAAGAATGCAGTTGATTTTGGGTTTCGATTTTTTGTAATTTTATTTTCCTGAGTCTTTTTATATTGGTGTTGCTGTCATGTAAAAGCAGTCAGACCCAAGATCAATGTGACTTGTATCCAATCCAAAAGTTATCATAAGTAGAGACTTTAGGGATAGAGTCTAAGACCACTATGTATGTACTTGTAGAGATAGATTAATATAATATATAAACGTATATTTTTTATTATAATTCTTATATTAGTCTGGTTTTCCATTTTTTCTGTTGCAAGAAGTTAAGTCAGTTGTTTTAATATTTCTCAGGTTTCTGCAATGAAATGTGGTCTCCTGCCAATTTCACCTGAAGCACTTTCTCTTGGGGAAGTAGCTTATCATGACTACCATGGTATTTTAGTGGATGATGAAGAAAAGGTGGTTATTCAGAAAAATTTGGGGCCTAAAAGCAAGGTCAGTATTTACATCTAGAATTACAGAAAAGGGGTGGGGGCAGTGTGTGTGTGAAAGGTATGTTCTTTAATCAAGAGCAAATGCTCTTTAACCAAGAAAATTCTTGCCTTACTGCTGGTAACTTTCTTTCAATGTCTCTCTAGGTCCTTATTCTCAGAAACCATGGCTTAGTATCAGTTGGAGAGACTGTTGAGGAGGCTTTCTACTATATCCATAATCTAGTGCTTGCCTGTGAGATCCAAGTAAGAATTTTAATGTGTTACGTAATAATACAGCCTACTGTATTAACCTTCAGACAGGTTAATAATTGTGCACTGTACTGGTTAAACCCTTGATCTAAACTAACACAATGATGTGTGAAGCCACTGCATTGTGTGAGGACATCCAAAACATTGGTTTCACCAGCACTGTTGAAATCTCGTACTGGAACCATGAATTTGATAAATGCTTCCAATTAGAACAGGTATTTTCAAAGACTCAAGACAACTTTTATACAAGGATATTCACTTATTGAGCTTTAAAATTAAGTAGATTTCTTCTGGATTTGTGTCAAAATTTAAGGGTGTTTTTTGGTTGTTTTCACCGCGTGTCTCTCGAGAAACCTAAAGGTGACTTTATTGTTTTTAAGGTACGTACCCTGGCCAGTGCAGGTGGACCTGACAACTTAGTGCTTTTAGACCCTGGAAAGTATAAAGCCAAGTCTCGTTCCCCTGAGTCTCCAGCAGGTGAGGGTACTGTGTCCCACCCCAAATGGCAGATTGGCGAACAGGAGTTTGAAGCTCTAATGCGAATGCTCGATAATCTGGTAAGGCAGGAGTTTTTGTCTAATTGTTTCATATGATAGCATATAAAATCATTTTCTTAAAGCTGCATGTAGTAGGGATAGTTTATACAGCTTGCAGTCTGTTCTTTCCCAAAGATTAAGAGCCCTCAGAGGAAGAGGCAACATGAAAAGTATTGTAGAATGCTTCAGGTATTCTTTGTGCAAATAGTAGATTTACTTCTTACTCATAATCTGGTTGTTATTGGGGAAATCAAAGGGGATCTTGTGGGATTTGGCACTTCCAAATCAGAGTACTGTGGTGCTTGCTACTCCTTAGTCTGTGTCCTCCCAAAACGTGTAAAACAATGTTAATGTTTTATCAGGTGCAGAGTCCAGCATAATTTGACTTTGTAAGACTCCAGTAGTACCTAGAAAAACTCAAAAGACAGACTTCAGATAAATAGATAAAAGCCTTCAGATAATACGGCTTCAGTAAAATCCCATCTGTAACAAATGACCAGATACCAACATTTGCTGTCCAGCTTTAATGGGAAAGATGTGGCTGTGGACGGCAGATTCCTTGTCTCACTGATTGGTAAATTCAACAGTTGGATTTCACTTTCTCCAGGAAATAGCAGTTTCATGTTTCTTACTGCAAATAGAAAGCAGGATCACAAAGGAAATGGCATTGTATGCACTAGGAATGTAGGAAGAGAAAGGAGCTTTCAGTCATCGAATACAGGCCCTTACTATTACAAGTAGCCACATATTATACTGGGTAGTTAAGTATATTGGGTAGTTAATTATATTAGTTGATTGTAATTACTCAAGATGCATTTTGGTCATGGATGGAGCAGCAGCCAAGGTAATGCCTCAGTAATGCTTAATGCATGAAAGCTCTAAAGCAAACTAAGTCT